>NC_066580.1:431126093-431341093 GCF_024323335.1 Lathyrus oleraceus | reverse complement strand
CCGTCCCAACAAGAACCTCACAACTGCATTGCTGCCCCTACTACCGATCGAAACGATTTCGAGCTGAAACCCTCATTATTATCAGCTGTCCAACAACATTAATTTGCTGAAAACCCTACGGACGACCCTAATGAACATCTAACCAAGTTTGTGCAGTACGCTGCCACGGGCGGTGCACAAGACTGACAGTAGACGCTGCCGCGGGCGGTGCACTTATGGACAAGCCATATAACGAAGTCTATCAACTCATTGAAAACATGGCCCAAAACCATTGCCAATGGGGAGGTGAAAGAACTCCAGTAGAAAAGTCCTAAACAAAAGGTGGAATGTACGAAATCAGTAGCCTTGACCACGTCCATGCAAAGGTAGATGCCCTTGTTCGAAATTTAGACAACTTGACCATACCACCCGCATCCACCGTGGCTGCCGTAACTCCAAACTGCGAGTTATGTGGAATTCTTGGACACACTGCACCAGAATGTCAGATATTAGCAAGAGTCCCCACTGATCAAGTAAATTATGCACAAGGAAATCCTTATTCGAATACCTATAACCCAGGTTGGAAAAAAACATTCCAACTTTTCGTACAAGAACAACAACGCCTTGTATGCTCCTGGCCAAGCACCCGCTGTTCCACCTGGATATCAAAAGCCAGCTACTAATGCTCCTAACATGCCTAGGAATTCCAACCTTGAACTAATGATGGAAAGCTTCATAGCTACCCAAACGCAAACAAACAAAGACTTCTTGAACCAAAACATACATATTAGTGAGCAACTTAAACAATTAGCGAGCAAAGTAGACGCCTTAGCCACCCACAACAAAATGCTTGAAACACATATTTCACAAGTGGCTCAACAACAAGCCTCTACTGCTGCTCCCGCTGGCACATTTCCTGGACAGCCACAACCTAATCCAAAAGGACATGTAAATGCCGTTATATTGAGAAGTGGAAAAAAAACTAGATGGACCCGTAGATCCAAAACTCCAAAATCCTGCCATGTACCAAAAACCTGACAAAACAACAACTGAGAAGGTAAGTGAACCGAAGGAGAAGGAAGATAGTACCCAAGAGGCCTAAGAGAAAGAAAAACCTTATGTGCCTCCACCACCTTATAAACCACTCATTCCGTATCCTCAAAGACTCGTAAATTCTAAAACCGCAGGGCAATTTAAGAAATTTGTTGAGCTTCTAAAGCAACTGAATATTACAATTCCCTTTACAGAAGCCATCACACAAATTCCCTCACATGCCAAGTTTCTTAAAGAGATCCTATCCAATAAGAAAAAGATTGAGGATAACGAAACAGTTACACTTACTGCTGAGTGTAGCGCAATAATCCCAAACAACATGCCTCCCAAAATAAAAGACCCAGGTAGTTTCTCCATACCCTGTGTCATTGGAAATTTCGTCATAGACAAAGCTCTATGCGACTTAGGAGCCAACATTAGTGTAATGCCCTTAGCCATTTGTAAAAGGCTCAACATGGGAGAACTAAGACCAACCAAGATGTCTGTTCAACTAGCTGACCGCTCAATCAAATATCATGTTGGTATATTAGAGAATGTCCCAGTATGTGTAGGATAATTCTACATTTCTACAGACTTCATAATCATGGACATCAAAGAAGATGCCACTACACCTATTATATTAGGAAAGTCATTCTTAGCTACCGTCGGAGCCATAATAGACGTGAAAAGAGGTAAGCTAACATTTGAAGTTGGAGAAGAAAAGGTTGAATTCATCTTGACACAATTCTTACAAGCGCCATCTATAGACGATACATGTTATCTACTTGATGTCATAGACGAGTGCATAAGAGAGGTGGAGATGCAAGAAACCACATATTCTGATATAATGAATATTCAAATCCCTCCAATCTTTGAAGATGATAATTGGCGTGAACCATACCAAAATGACAGTCTAAGCGAATGCTTAACACTTACACTAAATCACATGCCATGCCCGAAGAAAACAGACCTGGAATTAAAAGCACTACCAAAGAACCTAAGATACGAATTCCTAGACCCCGAACTCAAAAGACCAGTAATAGTCAACGCAGACTTATGACAGATTGAAACTGAAAAGTTACTAGATGTCTTAAGAAAATATCCAACTGCGTTAGGCTACAACATCGCTGACCTAAAAGGAATAAGTCCTTCTATCTGTATGCATCGCATTATGCTAGAGGAAGATTGTAAAACCTCTAGAGAACACCAGAGAAGGATCAACCCTATCTTAAGTACTGTAGTCAAGGATGAAGTAAAGAAGTTATTAGATGCAGGAATCATATACCCGATCTCCGATAGTCAATGGGTTAGCCCCGTTCATGTAGTACCCAAGAAAGGGGGTGTTACGGTTGTTAAGAACGAGAAGGGAAAATCTATAGCATAAAGAGTTGTGACCGAAAGTAGAATGTGCATCGATTATAGGAAACTAAACAAAGCCACTCGAAAGGATCATTTTCCTCTGCCTTTCATTGATCAAATGCTTGAACGATTGGCTAAGCATTCCCATTTCTGCTATCTAGATGGTTATTCAAGATTCTTTCAAATTCCTATCCATCCTGACAACCAAGAGAAAATAACCTTCACATGCCCTTATGGTACATTTGCTTATCAACGAATGCCATTTGGACTATGCAACGCTCCCGCAACATTCCAAAGATGCATGATGTCAATCTTCGCTGACTTTATAGACGACATTATGGAAGTCTTTATGGATGATTTTTCCGTTTGTGGGCAGAGCTTCGAAGGATGTCTATCAAACCTTGAAATGGTACTTGAAAGATGCGTAAAGGTGAATCTCGTCTTGAACTGGGAGAAATGTCATTTCATGGTCCAACAAGGAATTGTGTTAGGACACGTAGTATATGATAAAGGAATTGAAGTAGACAAAGCTAAGGTCGAAATCATAGAGAATCTTCAACCTCCGAAAACCGTACGAGAAATACAAAGCTTTTTAGGACACGCCGGTTTCTACCAACGCTTTATCAAAGATTTCTCTAAAATTACCAAACCATTGACTGGTTTATTAATGAAAGACGTTGACTTTATCTTTGATGGGAAATGTTTAATGGCGTTTGAACAATTAAAAACATCTTTAACCACCGCACCTATCATGCAACCACCTGACTGGAGATTACCATTCGAAATCATGTGTGATGCGAGTGACTATGCCATAGGCGCAGTGCTAGGACAAAGAAAGGATAAAAAACTTCATGCGGTCTACTACGCAAGTAGAACATTAGATCCTGCCATAATGAACTACGCCACCTGTAGCGGGGTATTCGTTACCTTTAGATTTATTGACTAAATCAAAAGTAAATCATACAATTCGAGTCGCCACAACACTTCTATTTATCCAAAGGAAAGGTTAGAAAGCGAACAAAAACCGAGAAGTTTTATCAAATCAAAAACTAATAAAAATGTCAGAGATCTGGCTAAGGGGGTTGGTTATGCAATGGGAAGGTTTTAAGCACCCAAAACATCCTTAGGGGGAGCCCTTTTTGCAAAGTTGTATGGTAGGTTGGTATTTGTGAAAATATTTGTGCAAACATGATTGGGGAGATGAGAAAAGAATGTACAAATTATTTACAATTTTATTGTTTGAATGGATAACCCCATTGCCTACGTACCATCACAAAGGTAGGATCAAAACCTCATAGTTCGGGGTAAAAATCTCAAAATAAGTTGGTGAATTGATTTGATCAAAAGCCTTAAGGTCTTTTGTTATCAAAGGGAGAAAACTCAACCTAAACCAACAATCCACCATGTGAGGAGAGCTTCAACAGACTAGTGAGGGATCCACCCTATAATAAGTATGGAAGACTTATAGTCCAATCACTAAGGATAAGGTGAGGTTTACATGAACCATTATGATAACTCAAACCTATGGCTAATGTTTATGAAAAAGGTCTTAACAAAGGTGGCCATTAGAACCATAAAAATAATTTGAAGTGAGTTGTATTTACCAATTAGAAGTATTCACAAAATGAAGTCAAAGTTGACTTAGGATTCAATTCAAAATAAGTATTAATGAAAGAGTTGAAAAATCAAAGGCATAAGACCTAGGTTTCTAGTTTTGAAAACAATGTCAATGTTTGCACAAAATGAGTTTGGCTTGGGTTAGAGTGGAGAGAAGAAGAGAAGGGCTAGTCCTAAACATGCAAAGATGAGAGAAGAGAATAAAACCATTGGAGTTCCTTTCTTGAGATCATAAAGATGATCCAAGATGCTCCTTTCCTTTGGACTTAGCAAGCAACAAACAATTAACTCAAGCAATCAAGCAAATATTCAATCAAGCTCCTAGGACCTCCATTTGGCTTGTCTTTCTCTTAACTTGGATGTTTATGACAATGGTCCTTCTAACTATCTCAAATTTGGAATCCTTATCTCACAAGAACAAACAATCAAAAAGTTCACAATGCAATAAGAGGAATGGACAAAGAGAGAGTTTAGATTAGGGGTCATTTCAAGTCAACTTCAAGATTAAGCATTCTAAAGGCATGAGGCCTAGTTGCTTTTCAACAATTTTAGCATTCTAAAGGCATGAGGCTTAGTTGCTCTTGAACTCCATTAAGCATAGGTAAGGTCCTAAATCTAAGTCCTTTCTCCTTTTTGCATTGGGTTCACACAAACAAAGACAAAACAAACACAAGGCAATAATATATTTACACAATAATGTGCTCAAGTGAGCAAAAGAAAAATAGCATAAACATGAACATGAGCTCAAGTGAGCAAAGGAAAAAGACAATATGAATAAATGAGCAAGAAATTAAATTGCATTAAAGTAAATTGCAAGAATTAAATGCTTGAATTAAAAGTTAGTAATTAGTAATTAGTGTTAGTGTGCCATAAGGCAATTTAGCGCTATGTTAAGCAATCGTAAGTGGACTAATGTAGTAGTCACACCTATCTGAGGTCGGTCAATAAAACTATAGGCAAATAAACACAAGTTAGAGATCATGACTAGTAAGCCAAGCTCCTACAACTCGCCATGCCAAAAGAAAAGAAGAATGACCTTGTATGGATTTTAGGTTTTTTGCTTAACCAAGAAGCAACCTATCTTGGACACAAATCAATTCACTTTATCTTTGATCAAGTTGAATTTGATTTGGATCAAAGAAGGTTAAGCCTCTCATATGTCAAGGCTAACCACAAATCATTAACTCATTGGTCAAAAGAAAAAGAAGAAGATGAAGATGGAAATGAAATGTACAAAAATGAAAATTCAAATAACATAACCCAAAACACAATGATCAAATGTGAATGGAATCAACATCAATCAATGGTAAACAGGAGTGAAATGAAGATTAGAAGTCAAGAAAGGTCAAACATATTTTTGGTATTATTTTTAGAATTAAAATAATGCATAAAATAAAATGAACAAATCATGGTCAAACTTCAAATCCAATTCAAATCAACTTGGATAAGTCCAATTGGATCATCATAAGTCTAACATGGTCAAACTAGGTTTGACAAATTTTCTCAACATTTTTTGAAAACAGAAACTATTTTTAAACAATTAAAAATGAAGAAAAATAATGCAAATGAACTAAAATCTCAAATAAATCTCAAATCAATTAAGAAATTGATGAGAATATTTTTCATAGACTTATCATCATCCATATGTATTAAGAAAATATTTTTGGCATTTTTGAATATCAAAAAGTATTTAAAATGAATTAAAAACAATCAAAAAACAAAATAATTCACAAAAAATATTAAATGGAATCACAAAAATAATTAAAAATCAGATTATGAAACTAGAATTTAAGAGAAATATTTTGCAATTGGTCCCATATTTTTGTGATTCCAAATAAAAGAGTTATGAATTTTTGAAAATAAATGGAATTAAAGAAAAAATATAGAAATTAGAAAAATAGAAAAATCAGGAAGCGTAGGATCATCATTCATTAATTGACATGGATGATCCTAAGGCCATGAAGCGCGCGCTCATTGTGTTCCCTAGTCAAACGCGAAGCAAACACAATTAAATAAAGTCAAACATAACAAAGGCTCAGATTAGATCATGGCTAATGGATCCAAGGGCCAAGAGACTTCCACGTGGAGACGGTGGTGGAAACCACCGTCTTCTCCAATGAGCTCACTAAATCCGGCCACCAGTTGCAGGTTTTGCAACCTCAACCAAATCAAACGATCTTTATACCAAATTAAAGCTGGGGTGATGTACATCACCCCTGTTACCTTAGTTTTCACTCAAGATCCTTATGGAAGGAGAAATATGAGGTTGAAAATCTAGGTGTTCAATCTACAGAGCAACAATTCATGAAATTAAAGCCACCATTGGCTTGCCTCTTACACGAGGACTTCAGAAAACCAAACAAACACAAGCAATGCACAATATATGGTGAGATTCCAAGCAAAATAGTTCAGATGCAAACCTTTGAAGTGCAGCTTTGATAAACACGATCCACTCCAATTCTTGATTGCAACTTGATCTTGAAGTGATGATGATGCAAGGCTTAGGAATTGGAAGCTGAAGATCAACCAAGGAAGTTGAAATTCAAGCTTGAAAAGAGAAGTGAAAATTCAAAATTCCTTTGGAATGAGGTTAGGATTCAATTCCAGCAGGGTTTCAGGCACCTTCAGGTGGATCATTCAATGAAGCAATGCATCTATTTATAGCTAAAATCCAAAGCAAGGTGGAAAGGAACTCGTGTGCATGCTCATTGGGTCCTCCATGCATGGGCCTGTACAGGCGCATGTGATGCCCAAAAGCTAATGGTTTTGCAAGCTGAAATGATTTGAAGCAAGTTTGGACGTGCATATTGAATGGCATTGGCTTGTGCATGAAGGTTTCACTTGGATTCCATAAATGGTCACAAATGTTCTCCTCTTCGAAAGTCATACATAGAAATTCCAAACATAGGCATGTGGGTAATGGTTGGAAATCTCTTGACATAAGGAACAAAAGCTATGTTGGACAAAAATCCATTTGGAGTTTGGAAAATTGTGAAAACTAGCAATGAAGTTCAAGGTACAAAACATGTATTTGAAAAAATTGCCAAAAAAGGACCAACTTCAAGCCCTTCTGTTTCTATGATGCAAGCCTCAAATGGAAAACCCTCCAAAATCAAAATTATAGATATTTTTATGAAAGTCAGTTTAAACTTACATTTTGCATCATTTGGATTTTTAATGAGAAAGTTATGGGCATTTGAAGTTGGACTTTTTCAAGATTCAATGGCTTTGGTCCAAAGTGACCTATAATGTTTTGTATTATCACATGTGTTTCTTTTAAGATTATGAAAGTTTGTCCAACATAACAATTGAATTATACATCTTAAAATTTCCAATTCACTTTGTCTCACCCCAATATCATAAAAAATGAGTGAGTTAGGTCCTTGGGAAGTTGACCCAAAATTAGGGTTTCAGTCAAAATGACCTATGATGTTTTGAAATGAATGATGACCTTACAAGTTTCAAATGGATTTTTGATGAACATTAAAGTTGTTCATATGGTTCTTAAGAACATTCTTTCTATTAGGGTCATCTTCATTTGACAAACACATCAAAAGTTAGGTCTCAGTGAATTTAAAAATAGTTAGATGATTTGACTGATCAACTTCTCAAAGCCAAACTTCAAATCTTGATGAATAAATGGTTGAGGATACTCACATAGGCTCATATATGCATAAAATGATGAATGAAATAAATTCTATTGATTGAATTTGATCATAGGTTGAGGTGGCTTCATGAGCAAGGCACAGTCAATGCATAGTTGAATTAGGGTTTCTTTGGGAAACAATCCTCAAGCCTTTTGGTTTATCCTGATCAAATTGACAAATTGAGATACTTGGGAAACATATATGATGATTGAAAAATTTGGGAACCATTGTCATGCTTGGTTTCATCTTCATCTGGCCACTTCAATGGGCATAGGGGCCTCCTGGGAGCCTTGGATCACATAACCGCTTAAGCTTCAAAACAAAACAAGTTAGTGACATATTTTTGTGCTTTTGGTTAGTAAACAAAATAAGAAAAGCAATAATATACAATTCAAGCATGCTTGGTGGTCTTAAACCAACTCACACAAGTCCCCAGACCTAGGGTAAGGAGCCAAGATGCTATGATCCTTGAGGCAAAATGCAATGAGCAATGATGTGATGCCATGAGGGATCTTAGGGTCAAAATTAGGGTCTTACAGCACCACTGAAAAGGAACTGCTAGCCGTTGTGTTCGCTTTAGACAAATTTCGTTCTTACTTAGTAGGAGCGAAAATCATCATCTATATTGATCACGCTGCTATTAGATATTTGCTAAGTAAAAAGGATGCCAAACCAAGAATCTTAAGATGGATCCTACTCTTACAAGAATTTTACTTAGAAATAAAAGATAAGAAGGGTAATGAGAACGTAGTAGCAGACCACTTATCACGAATCGAAGGGAATAAACCTGAACAAATTCCAATCAATGATGATTTCCCTTACGAACGACTTATAGCCCAAATGGAAAGTGACATGTCTGAGATAACCTTAAATGATACCGAAATAGAAGAACCCGTGGAAGAAATTCATACGAATATAACTTTGCCATGATACGCTGATTTTGTAAACTACCTAGCTGTTGGAGCACTTCCACCGGACCTATCATACCAACAAAAGAAGAAATTCTTTCATGATCTAAAACAGTACTACTGGGATGAACCTCTGCTTTTCAAAAGAGGCACCGACGGTATTTTCCGTCGATGTGTTACTGAGGATGAAATAGACGATATAATCTCTCATTGCTATTCCGCTCCCTATGATGGGCACGCAAGCACTTCAAAAAATTATGCCAAGATCTTACAATCTGGCCTCTTTTGGCCTACTCTATGGAAAGATGTCCATAATGCGGTTATAAATTGCGACTTGTGACAACATACTGGTAACATTTCAAGACGCGATGAAATGCCACAAACAGGCATCTTAGAAGTGGAAGTCTTTGATGTATGGGGGACGACTTCATGGGACCATTCCCGTCTTCTTTTGGTAATAAGTACATACTCATAGTTGTCGATTACATTTCAAAATGGATCGAGGTTGTAGCTTCTCCGACAAATGAGACACGAGTAGTGATTAAGCTATTCAAGAACATAATCTTTCCTAGATTCGGTGTGCCAAAACTAGTAGTTAGTGACGGTGGCTCCCATTTCATATCAAATATCTTTGGAAAACTTCTTCTGAAGTATGGAGTCCGACACCATGTAGCAACACCTTATCAGCCACAAACCAGTGGGAAAGTCGAAGTTTTGAATAGAGAGATCAAACAAATTCTAGAAAAGACTGTCGGAATATCTAGAAAAGACTGGTCATCTAAACTAAATGAAGCTCTGTGGGCATATAGGACAACCTACAAGACCCCAATAGGGACCACACCCTTTAAATTAGTTTATGGTAAATCATGTCATCTCCCTGTGGAGTTAGAACACAAAGCTTATTGGTAAATTAAGACCCTAAATCTAAATTATACTTCCGCAGGCGAGAAGCGAATTTTAGATATTCACGAATTGGAAGAACTTAGACTGGACACCTATGAGAATGCCAAGATATACAAAGAACGAACCAAAAAATGGCACGATAAACGTATATCTAGGAAAGAGTTTAATGTCGGTGACGTAGTTCTACTATTTAATTCAAGACTTAAGCTTTTTCCAGGAAAACTTAAATCTAGGTGGTCAGACCCTTTCGAAATTACAAAAGTCTTTAAAAGCGGTGCGATAGAAATCAAGGGTAGAAGTAGTGAACCGTTCATGGTAAACGGGCAACGATTAAAACATTATCATAATATTGACAATAGAGACTATTCAAATAGTCTAAGACTTATAGAGCTTCCCGCTCAACCCCAAAACTAATATATCGCAACGTTACTGTCGAACTTACGACATTAAACGAAGTGCTTAGTGGGAGACAACCCGCCTCTTTTTAATTTGTTATTGATTTTGTTTTTAAGCGTTTTCCTTCTTTGACAATTAATTTTATTTTGCTCCCTTTCCTTGATTCTATGCAGTAATGTACTTGTTGTTTCTCGTTACTAACTTAGAAATATTGGATACTGATTAACAGGCGAATTTATAACTAGTTAGTAACTAACTTTCATCATGCAACCGATAGATACAATTTTCAGAGGTAGAGTTCAGAGAAGGCGTTATGATTACATAACTCAAAAGGATATGGCTTTATCTATATATTATGATGGACCTACCATGGATAGGTTAGGTATCCGTGATAACATCTTGTTTATGTTTAACCAACTAGGTTGGGAGAATGCTGCTATTAAGAGAAGGTTTGTCACATACCGTGAGCTTACCCTAGAATTCCTTAGATCCCTAGTTTACAACCCCGAGCATGGTTACAGACTCAACAAAGGGTTGATTTCCTTTAGGTTTTTTGGTATGGATTTCACTTATAACCGTAGAGACCTTGTTGACCTTCTAGGATTTCCTAGTGGCCCATTTGTATTCACTACCCGCCAGGAGGAATTAATCGATGACATTGACTTAGATTACTTTTGGGGTAGTTTAACTGGAGACCACCACCCTGACCCACACGAGATGCATTCCCAAATGATACACAACCCTGCTATCCGCTACTT
This sequence comes from Lathyrus oleraceus, assembly GCF_024323335.1. Lineage (NCBI taxonomy): Eukaryota > Viridiplantae > Streptophyta > Magnoliopsida > Fabales > Fabaceae > Lathyrus > Lathyrus oleraceus. Next base: position 431,330,494 of record NC_066580.1, on the reverse strand, counting down.
CCACAAAATACTAGCCCACACCCTATTTGGAAAAGAAGCAAACAACACCTTAGTGTCATGGGATGAACTTTTCATCTTACTCTGTGTCGACCAAGGTCGACATGTCAATGCTATAACATTTATGATGGAAATATTTGTTCATCTTGCAAAAAACAATCGCGCCCCAATCATAATAGGCGGCCTAGTAACCATGATAGCTGATGCCATTGGACTTAGACGCCCACTGAACGAGCATACACATTTTGGACACATCCGATCCATGGATATTGACTTTTGCTTTGACCGAAGAATTATAGAAAACCTTGGACCAGACACTTTTGACTACCTAATTAATAATGAAGTTATCCAGCTATTTACCTTACCAAACCATGAGAGAACAAGTGTTCATAACCGAAATAACTGGCTATATGATTTAGATGAACACCACATTGCTCCACCATCACCTCCTGAGACACCACCTATTTATGAGTATTTAGATTACCCTATCTCTGATGATGAATCTAACCCTGAAACCCCTCCAAACTACTATAATCTGGATGAACAAGAAATTCCATCCTATGCCGAAAATTTGACCATAATCCTTACCCGTTTGGATGGTTTCCATACTGACATTACTAATGTGAAAGATGAACTAAAAAGCATGCGTCTTGATGTCTTAGGCTTAATGGATGTCGTCGTCGAACATTTTGATCACTTGAACCAAGTTGTAGCTGCGTTGGGACAACACCGTGGCTAATTACACCGATCGTTGAATTTTCTTACTGACATTAAAGTAATGAGAACACTGTTATGTTTTAGTGTGGGGAGGGAGCACTTTATTGCTATTATTTATTTTAATGCTTAATGTTACATTTAACTTTAGTCTTTACATTTAATCTAAATAACGTTGTTATTTCTTTTGCTTATATGATCAATTTAATTTACCCCCGTCAGTCAATTTTATTATTTTCCTACTGCTGTTATTTTATTTTGTACTGCTGCTGCAATTATTTTATTACTGTGTTTCTACTGTCTTTACTGCATTTCTATACTGTTATTGTCTTTACACTCATAACATGTAAATAGTTAGAAATTAAGCATGCAGTAAAAATTTTATATTTTTTTGGCGTTTTTGCAAAAATGTGACCGTTGCATGTGACGATCATCACATGGAGTGTTACGCCCGTCACAAAAACGTCACGCCCATCACAGAAGCGCCACGCCCGTCACATATGCACATGATTGTTGCATGTGACCGTTACGCGTGACGACCGTAACATCCCTGTGATGCTCGTCACGGATCTAGAACGCACACTCTGTTTCCCTATTTAAATAGGCGCACTTCTCTTCTTCTTCCTCATCTAATCCTTCTGTTTTCCTTAACCATCCCATGCATACCACTTATTTCTCCATTAACCCTTCCATCACATCCTATTTTAAGCAAGAAACAAGTGAGTTCCCTATAACTCGCGAAATCCATCTCTTCCACCAAAACCTAAATTTGCAATTCGCACACTCAATGGCCCGTCAAGAGAGACCCATTCCCGATCTTTCAAATATCACATTCAGAGAGGGAGAAGCCGGAGAACGAAAAAGAGACAACTACCTCAAGTTCTATAAACGTTCAGTCCAACCTACGAGGTACGTTGATAATGACTGTCTGACGGAGTTGGGGCTTTCAGATGGCGTGGAATGGATGCTGAACACCTCTGGTTTGACGCAACTCTGCACCAACCCACAACCAACTTATGAGGTGCTGACCCTGGAATTCCTGAGTTCGTTCTCCTATATAACACCTATCGGTGCAACTCAGTTCCTCACCGGAGCCGCCACGTTTAGAATGTTCGGTACCGAGTATTCCTTGAACCAAACTCAAATAGCGCAAATACTTGGTTTCCGACGTGGAGATGGAGTTCAATGTTGTATCCCTGACGGATGGTCGAAAATAGAATTTGGAGTGTGGCACAACCTCACCAACGTGAATGTCACAAGCTGGGATGCGCTCAACGCAACGTACATTCACAACCCAGCTATCAGATATTTCCACCGGGTCTTAGGACACACAATCTTCGGAAGAGTTAACAACCATAAGGTAAACTCTAAGGAACTTTTCTTCCTTCACTGCGTGTTCACTCCGGTGGCGTTCAATGCTACCCTGTTCTTGTTGGCCAACATCCAGGCTGCCTGCATGAGAGGAAACACAACATTTTGTTTTGGAGGAATCATCACCTCCATAGCATTAGGCCTGAACCTGGGGGATATGCTCGCCAACTTACCTGCCTTGTCGGCCGATTTCCTCAACATCGACTATTGTCGTTCCATGCACCTCACCAAGATCAGAGACGACGAGAAGTACCATCCTGTGGTTCAGAACAGGATAGTTCGATGCATCATTATGCCCAACAGGAACCGCACAAATCCGCAGAATATGGCAAATTGGATTTTCAATCTGAATGCTCCTGAGCCCAATGAAGACGATCCTAACAATAATGGAGCCGATGAAATTGAAGAAGAGCTGGATCGAAAAATGCCACAGCCACCTCCTGAGCATGCTGCAGAGATATCTTCCCAAAGCCAACGAAGAAATGAGCGTCGACCCGCCACCATGGAAGACATCTATGCTGAGATGTTGTGACATAACCAGAGGATGGAAGAGCTCCAGATGGAAATGATGCAAGCGATCCAGTAAATACAGAGGGATCAACATGACTATGCAAACTGGCATGACCAAGGGATGGCGGAACTTTCCGAAGAGATGAGTGCCTTGACAATCACATTGATACCATCTAGGAGTACACCCAGCATGTGGGGTTGGACCCTACCCAACGTGGTAGAAGCGAACGTGCACGGGAAAGAGTTAGAGCACGCAGAGCCTAACATCGTGGCGAAGAATAGCGATCCTCCTGTTTCTTCCCTTTTCTCACTTTATTTTGTCGCATAGAGGACAATGCTTTGTTTAAGTGTGGGAGGGAATCCTTGTCTTTCCTTCATTTGTTTCTATTTTTAGCCATAACAAAAATTTTGTCTTTCGTTTATTTGTTCCTATCTAATCGTTCATTTATAACAATTTTTTTTGTTTTTATGTTAAATGCATACCCTACGAGTATATAGGTTGTCTTACATAAGTTCTGTTAGGAAGCTGAAAAAAATCTAACAAGATTGATACCGTCTTGACACCTTAGATCTCTTACTTTTGCGAGATCAATTTGAATACCCATTATACCGATAACTTATGTCTCCGTTCTAGATTAACCCCTAGTAGTTTATACTAGCAGTCAACACCGTCTTAAACACAAACCATGTGAAGAGCCGATGAATATAAGTGATTGATGCCTACGAATTAAGAAGATCCTTCATACCTTTGCTATCGAGAAATTGAAAATGCACCATACAAACGGTTGCAAGATATACAAAAGGAAAGAAAAACCTGTTGCCGGTTGGTTCAGAGGTACCTGGTACTGGACTCGGTAGGGCGAACTACGGTTCGATCCCCCACAACCTTCAAATGGGATATATAAAGGGGTACCACACTAGTGTACCGGACCCCGTGCTAAAAAAAAGGATCAAAGCCACTAACTGGCTACTTCACTAAGTGTGTGTAAAGGCAAAGGGCTTAATGTGATTGCGCTAGAATGAAACCGGGTGAAATAGGAACGAGAAGCATTAGGTTGAGCTATAATAGCATGATTCGAACTGGTTTGTACAAAAGAAAGATCTATGTTAATGCTTATTGCTCGTGTCATCACAATATCTTTAGTGTTTTATTTGAGTATCTGTCATTCTAATGGAATACCTAACAACCACGTACGAATTGGAAATGTGTCATGTATTCGCGTTTAACTAGTGTTTCGAATTTCATACTGACTATTTGCTTGAGGACAAGCAAAGATTCAAGTATAGGGGAGTTTGATAATGCAAAAATACATCGTGTATTTGCCTTGATTTACATTCAAAAATCGTACCATTTTCATTTATATTCCGATTATTCCGCAAGTGTTCAAGTTATTTTTGCAGGTATTTCAATTCACATGCTTAAATGAGCAAAGTATAGAAAAGGAAGGAAAATAAGAAGAAACGGAAGAGAAACAACAGAAAAACCAGAAAAATCAGAAAGGATGAATTCTGTGCAGGTGACGACCGTCACAAGCCTCGTCACGACCGTCATGCCCTGGTTGTGACGAACGTCACAGGCCCACCATGACCGTCACAAGGCCAAAATCAGCGTATTGAATTGTTCAACAAAAATGATCCACACACCTCATTTTTCGCTCCCTAACCCACTTTCCCGTGAATCTCTCACTCAACCAAGTCACCCTTATTTCTCTCAACTACGAAGACCAAATGGATACTATAAAAGGATGGAAGTTGGAAACCTACGGGAACGCTTGATTTTCCTTCCTGAAGCCAACTTTCAAGATCTTTCTCTGCATTTATTTTTCACAACAATTTTGTTTTCTATTATTTTTCTTCAGCAACATTGTTTTCTTTTACCGCAATTTGTTTATCGTTGCGTTCAGAGCTTTGATTTTTCCCTTCCCTTTCCGTTTTTCATTTAGCCAAAAGTAGTAGTTCCCTACACCGGGGGACTACTGCAATTTATTTAATTTAGTTTAAGCAATTGTTTCGAAGAAGCAGAATCCTACCGACCTGTGGAGGACTGCTCAAGTACTTCAAGATTCGGCATATTCGATTAATCAAAGTTCCAGGTTTTTATTCAATTATTATTATTATTGCTTTATTATTTAATCATGTTTACCTTATTGTTAAGTTGTTTATGTTCGTCTGTGTTTTCATTAATTAACATGTCCGGCTAAACTACCGGTATCGGTATGTAAACAATTTAATTAGACGGGATTTAATAATAATCGATGTAAACTTCTTTTCTCAAATAATCTTTTTGGCTGTGGTTTTTAATTTAAATTTAATTAACTTTGCCACGAGAGTGAGAATCTACTTAATACGGTTTTGCCACGAGAGTGGGAAATTAACTAAGGTGAGAATCGACAATCGCGAGAGCGTGAGGGTCGAATTGGATAGTAAAAACTAGGCATTGATTTTAAAAACAACGAGAGCACTTTAAAAGCAATTAGAACTTATTTATTTTCAAAAAGTATTTTTAACTTCAAATGGGACAGCGAGAGCGTACATTCTGACTTAAAAGTATAATCCGAGTCAACAATCACGAGAGTGTGAGATAAAGCCTTTTAAATGAGTATTTTCTACTGAAAGATATTTGGTACTTAAAATATACACCGGTGACTTATCGAATCCCTGACGATTAATGTGTTGCATATTGATATCCCTTTATTAATATTATCTTAAAACTTAATTTTCTTTAGATTTAATTTTTGTTTAACCAAACCTCTAAAATTAATCTCCTTAGCTAAACATAGTAACATCGATAACATTAGTTTGACCATCGGTCCCTGTGGGTTCGATATCTTTTAAAACTAAAATGACTAGACTGTGCACTTGCAGTCAAGTACCCGATATACTATATTTTATATACATTCACGAGACGTATCAGCTAAGTGAGGTGTTATTACAAATGTGCATAGTCTTGTTTGTTTGCTTTGTTTCGGTCTAGAGGAATCTCACTCTCATCTTTTTCTTCAATGTTCTATTGTAATTTATGTTTGGTTATGTATTCTTGATTGGGCTGGCTTAAGAAGGTTGAATCCTTGGATTGATATTTCAGATCATTTGCTTCTATTTGATAATGTTATACGTGAAAAATCGAAGAAGAACATGCATATTATTATCTGGCTTTTTGTGGTTAGGGCGATGTGGCTCATTAGGATTGATACTCTTTTTAATAGTGAGATGAAAGGGGTCTGAGATATTGTTTTGATGGCTAAGACTTTAGCTTGGGACTGGTTTGGGACAAGACATAAGGGTCATCTTATTTGCACTAAGGAAGATTGGTTGGAAAACCCATTGTTTGTTTGTATTAATGCTTTTTGTTTCCTCCATTTGTATTAGGTATTAGGGTTAAGTACCCATTGTAATCACTTTAATATAGTATTTAGTTATTAAAAAAAAACTGAAGTGGAGTTATTTGGTTATTAACTGCATTTATAATTAATCAATGTTAAAATCAATTTATACATAATCACATGGTAGTTATATCAACTATTGGGCGATAGCTAATGAACTGAAAGTGCACAGTTGAGGATTGAGTATATGTTAGAAGAAGTAGGAGTGAACTGCTTATACTATGTTTCTATGTCGATGACCTATTGATAACATATAGCTGCAAGAAGGAGATCGAAGACTTCAAAAGTGATATGATCAAGGAATTTGAAATGTATGACTTAGTCAACATTCCATACTTCCTTGGTATCGAATTCTACAAGAGTAGTAGAGGTCTAATGATGCATCAAAGAAGATCTGTAAGTGAAATACTCAAAATATTTGAGATGGAATACTATAATCCAATTGTGATACCCGCTGATACAAGATTGTAATAGTCGAAAGAATCAAATGAAAATGATGTCGATCCAACTCAGTATAGAAGACTCATTGAATAATTAAGATACATTTGTCACACAAGGCCCGATCTAGTATACATTGTAGGTGTGGTGAGTAGATTCATGCAGAAGACAAAGGTATCACACCTAGCAGTCACAAAGAGGATACTATGGTATCTCAGAGGAACTATTGACTATGTCATTTTATTTCCTACAGCAAATGAAGAAAAATAATGCAAACTGGAGGGTTGCACTGACTCGAGTTGGTGTGATAATGATGAGGATAAAAAATCCACAGTTGGGTATGTGTTTATGCTATGTGGTGCACCAGTTGCTTGGAGCTCGAAAGAAGAACCAATATTAGTGTTGTTATCACGTGAGGCTGAGTACATAGTTGAATCTCTCTGTGCATATCAAGCAACATGGATGGTGAACCTAATCGAGGAAATTTCAGGAGAAAACCATGGAGCAATGACCATGAACATCGACAACATGCATGGTATCAATTTGGACAAGAACCAGATAACACATGGAAGAAGCAAAGACATACAAATGAGGTTCCCTTATCTTCGAGAGCAAGTAGCAAATGGAAAGCTGAACTTGGAACACAACAAAACTAAGAATCAGATTGCAGACATCATGGCGAAGGTTGTGCAGGTCGAATTATTCAAGATATTAAGAACGATAATGAATGTAAACAAATTAAACACAATGAATTACGTGGTGTATTAAATATGTAATTATTTGTGTTAAGCATGCTTGTAAGATTGGACAGAGTTAAAGTCGAATGTATTCGACAATTGTCGAAGTAGATAACTGTCAAAAGAGTTAACCTCGAGAGAGTTAAAACTTAGCATTTATTAGTTGAATTAGTTAGAGATTACTTAGTATACAAGTAATCTCATATATAAATAGGGATACATCATATGCTTGTAATACGATTCAAAGTAACTCAGATTCATTCAATAAAATTCCTCTTTTCTTCCAAAACCCTAATTCTCATATTTCTCTATTTCCTCTCTCAAATTATCTCCTTTTTTATGCGACAAAATCTTACAAATAAGGTGTGGTTAAATCAATCAAGTTACATATGAATAACGAGACGTGTGATCAATCAGAAAGATTAGTTCTCGTTCAATCAAGATTGATTCAGATTATCTCCAAATTATCTGCCTCTCATCTTTCTTATTGACCACGCCTCTCATTCTTCACTCGTCACTTGAGTGATTTAACCACAGCTTAGTTGCAAGATGACTCCTCCATACAAAGATTCGATGGAAGGAGATAATTTGAGAGACAAAATAGAGAAATATGAAAATTAGGGTTTTGGGAGAAAAGAGGCATTTTATTGAATGAATCTGAGTTACTCTCAGTCGTCTTACAAACATAATATATCTCCCTATTTATAGATGATATTACTTGCACACCAAGTAATATCTAACTAATTCAACTAAAAAATGCTAAGTTTTAACTCTGTCGAGGTTAACTCCTTCGACAATTATCTACTTCGACTACTATCGAATACATTCGACTTCGACCTTGTCGAACCTTATAGTTATTCTTAACACACCATCTAATTCATTATGTATAAGCTATTTACATTCATTATTATTCTTAATCTCTTAAACAATTCGACTTGCATAACCTTTGTCATGATGTTTGCAATTTGATTTTCAATTCTGCAGTGTTGTAAGTTCAGCTTTCCATTTGCTACTTGATCTCGAAGATAATGGAACCTTATCTCAACGTGTTTGTTTCTTTCATGTGCTATCAAGTTCTTGGCCAAATTGATAGCATATATGTTGGCGATCTTCATGGTCATTTCTCCATGGCCTTCTCCTTGAATCTCCTCGATCAACTTCACCATCCATGTTACTTGACATGCACAGAGAGAGACATCTATGTACTCAGGCTCATGTGATGACAACTTTATTACTAGTTCTTTTCTCAAGCTCCAAGCAGTTGGTGCACCACATAGGATAAACACATATCCAATTGTTGATTTTCTATCCTCAGTGTCACCATACCAACTCGAGTCAGTGTAACCCATCTAGTTTGCATTATTTTCCTTTATAGTCGAGAGTTCCTATGAGATACCTTAGTATCCTCTTTGTGGCTTCTAGGTGTGATGCCTTTAGCTTCTGCATGAATCTACTCACCATATATACCTACATTGTATGCTAGGTCAGGCCTTATGTGACAAAGGTATCTTAATGATCCAATGCTTCCTTTGTTGAGTCTATATCACCAATTTTCTCATAGTTGTCTGAATCAACACATTGATAGATTATAAAAAGAGATTTATAACATTTCTTTTTCAAATATTTGTGTGCAACCTTTTGTTCATCCGTAGCATTTTCTCTAATGGGTTTTACTCCATTCTTCGCATGATCTCAAATATCTTGATAACAGAAAACAACATTCATATGTGTCATACCCCAAAATTTGCCTGTTAATTTTTATGATAAATTGATTCATGCATGGCATTCATTTCACATTTGCATTCATTCATTAGCATACATTCTCATATAAATTATAAATTTTAATTTATTTATTATGTGATACAGATATAAAAAATAATAATAATTTTGATTATCTGTATGATATAAATAAATTTTATATATATATATATATATATATATAATATATATATATATATATAATATAATATATATATATAATATATATATATATATATATATATAATAGTTTTAATTAATGATAAATAAAAATAGATTTTAATTTTAATTGTATAATTAAAATTTTAAATTAATTTTATTTGTTAAAGCTCATTAACTTATGATAACTATTTTTTATAATTTAGTGACTCATGTTCCATTTATTCATTATTTATAAATAGTATTTATTTAGTAATTCACGTTTTTTACTTAATAAAATTTATTTATAAGAGTAACATTTTCTTAAAAGCCCATAAATTATAAAATAATTTTGGTTGATATAAGTAAGAATAATTTTGATTTTTTTTAAATGATGAAAGTAAAAATAGAAATAGGTTTAAATTTTAATTCAATTATGTAACTAAAATTTAAATTAATTTTTATTTGTTAAGAGTCATTTAAATTATTCATTATTTATAATAATATTTGTATTTAATAAATATTTATTTATAATAATAGATATTTAAGACCAAATCCAAACCAAAAATATATAAATAATCATAGTATTATTTATCATATGATGGTTTTGTTTTATAAAAATAATTTTGGCTCTAATTTAATAACAAAATTTAAATTTTAATTGTGCAATTAAAGCTTTAAATTAATTTTATTTTTGGTTTATTATTAAATTGCATTTTATTATAATTTAGAAAAGTGAAGTTTGAATGAGTATTCCATGCCTCACGTGGAATTTGAACGGTTGAAATACCAGCCCATGCAAAATGTTAGAGCTAACCCTCCTAAATTATATGGTGAGATCCTAAAATATAGGAAGGGATCCAAATATTTAGCAAGGTTAAACCCTAATCCACACCATTATAAATACTTCATATGGCTGCACGGAAAAGAGGAGATACAGCAGAAGAAGATACACAAGGCAAGGCAGAAGCAAGAAGATTCACGGGCAGGGAAAAGAGAAGCAACCATATAAGAACAACACACATAGAGTGAGCAAGCTAGAAGAATTAAATCCCCAGTAAGTGTTCATTAGGGAATTTGCATCCAGCGTGATTACCTTGCAATACTTCTTAATTCATGCATGAATAATATTGGTTTAATATATATATTGAGATGATGTATTCATGGTTTGGTGGATGTTGATATTGCTTTATTCAAGTATGCATCTGTTCTTGATATGTCATAGCATGTTGGAGAAATTCTGTTTGCATGATTAAAGAATTATATCTGCCATTTAATTATTATTATATGAGTGTTGTTTCTAGCATGATTATGTTTATTTCACATGCTGTTATTACATAATAATGATGATGATGATATAATGGTGATAATATAAATCCTTGGTTGTCTTTAACATGTATGTGTAAGGTTTGTTTTATCATTATCACTTGCAGTAAAGAGAACTAATACATGAGTAAAATAATATAAGCTTCTTGATTTGTGCATGACTATTTTTATTATTGCATGATGATTACATATGATCTTATTTTATGTGTGTGGTTTGATATAAGATGAAGTTACAGGTTTGTTATATTCACATGAAAGAAACAACCTGAGAAAAAATAAAGTAGCTTGCGGTAAGAGAGAAAGCAGTAGCTTTTCAGTGTTTTTACTATGTTTACTCCCATTCCACTATAATTAATTCACCACTATTTTTTTATTATTAAAATAAAACCCATTAATTAATTTTCTAATTAATATATTATATTAGTTATTTAAACTAGGATATAATTTAATCTAGTTTATGAATTAAATTTTCATATATCACTTAATTAATTAAAATGGGCTATTTTGAATAATAAAAATCTAATTATATTTTTTTTTCTCTTTTCTTTTAAAGTTTCTATTATTATAGACTAAAAATATTCTTAATTCATTCTTAAATTTAGTTTATTTATTTCATTTGTCATGAACTTTCTATGTAATAGATTTAATTAGGATTTTTTTTTTATTTCTTTCTTTTTAGTTTAATTAGGTTTTATTATATGCTCTTTTAATTTTGTACTCGTTAATTAAGATTTAGATATTTTATATCCCATTTTAAATTATGTACCCCCATCCCGAAGCCATGTAATAGCGTAGTCTTATTTTTCGCACTTTAATTTTTTCATACTGTGAATATAACTGTCTACATGTATGCTAATAGGATTGCATGGAAAGATAAATAATCGAACTTAGATAAATTAATTCAAGATAATATATCTGAATCCAATCATTTCCACACTTGCACCTCTAGAGTAACCCTCTCTTTGTTGCCTTACGATATTACGGTCATGTCCCGCGAATGTGGGGATACCCTTAGCAAAGACCCTTTCGATTAAATCATCATCATCCCTAAACAGATAAGCCATAGTCCCTTCGATCAAAAGGTCAATGTCCCTACAAGATAAATCATAGTCCCTCGAACGTTGCCTTCGAATATATGACCTTGTCCCTCGAACGTTGCCTTCGAATATATGACTTTGTCCCTCAATGACCCTTCATTGTAGCCTACTATTAAATGATGATCGTCTCTTCGAATGCTAAGGTATCCTTACAAATGTTGCCTTCAATGACCAATCGACGACCCCACGATGTCCCTTTACATCCAAAGGATAAGACTACTTACTTCTCAATAGTAAGGACAGTTTTACCCTCCTAAGGATAGGAAATACCTATAAAGACCTTGGTTAGGTATAACTCTTAAATGCTTGCTCACAGCTTAAAATACTTTTCACACCTCACACTTTTCAAAACATCTTTTAGAAAATCACCACTTGGTATACATTCGCACCAGAATCATCGTCGAGTTATATTTTTCTAAACATCTTTCAAAATCAAACGAGATAAACACTTTGTATACATTCGTACAAGAATCATTACAAAGTTAAACTCTCCTTTCAAAATATTTTCTAAACACACCACATTTCTCAAACACTTTCTCAAACAAGGAAAACATAAGTGAGTTAAGCAATTAAGAGCCCATGGATAACCATGGATACAAAGGGTGCTAACACATTCCCTTTGTATAATGTACCTCCCGAACTCAAAATCTAATCAAGGTCTTTCCTGTTCTTTTTTGCCTTTCCTTATTGGATAAAAGAAAAGTCGGTGGCGACTCTTGCTATCCGCAACATAGCTTTTCAAAGCAAAAACACAAAGTCAGTTCACCGTATCACAGAACTGGCGACTCTGCTGGGGAATCTTAAAAAGAGAGGTTACCTTAAAGATAAGATCACTTATGTTTTCGAATTGTTTCTTTGTCTGATTTACTTTTAAGGGATTGTTTGGGTATTCTATGCTTAAGTGAAAGATCCTACACCCGGATCTAGTGTACCTTAGGTAAGTAGCAAGAGATCATCGCGACTGTCCGGCGTATACTGGAATGGTTAAAATGATGGCTACGGTTAATGTGACACTTTGGATGTCCTGATGTTCCTCATGTTTACTTGAGGAAAAATTGGCATCTGCGTGGTGTCATCAAAGCATTAACCAGACCTTTAGAACCCTAATTGACTCATCCTAGCCATTAGAAAGTAGTGAGATAACTGACTTCGGTTCCGACTGGGGTTGGTTGATACTCGATACTACACTCTTTGAGATTGGACTTTAGGGAAATTTTGGTCAACCGCTTGGTGTTGCACTGAAGTGGACTTAAGGAAAGGTCAATGATTTGAGATCCTTCTAGAACCCGGTTACTATTCTAGGACAGGTTGAACCAACCAAACTTCAGTGGGGAGGGTACTTACCTATGGAACTCATGCAAGCCTTAAAACCTAGGAATGATTGTGGTGTGACTTGTTTGTGCTTGTTACTTACTTGACATCATAACATCATAACATCATAACATCATGACATCATGGCATTGTACTAACCATTTCGAGGACTTAGGGATTTAACTTTGCTCTGTTTTGTAAGGCTATGGCTTCCAGGAAGACCATCCAGATCAATTTTGTAGCGACCTCTCCTCAACTCAAGGATTTAGTGTCGGAACTTCCCGATCATGCTCAGTTCATCAAGAAACATGGTTATCTCTTCAATTTAGTTACCACCGGTTTCAAGGAAGATATGATGAGAGTTCTATTCCAGTTTTTCGATCCTAAACATCATTGCTTCACCTTCCCAGATTATCAGTTGGTACCCACATTAGAAGAATTTTCCAGGTTGCTTGGGATACCTATCCTTGATCAAACACCTTTTAGTGGTTTAGAAAAGATTCCGAGGTCTGACGAGGTTGTCGCGGCTTTACACATGACAAAGTCCGACATTGAAACTAATTGGGCAACAAGAAGTGAAGTTAAGGGTTTACTTGCCAAATTTCTGATAAATAAGGCCCGAGAATTCCTAAAAGTTATGCGTGTCCATGCTTTCGAAGATGTTCTAGCATTACTAATCTATGGTTTGGTGCTATTTCCTAATCCGGATCAATTCATAGACATGAATGCTGTTAAGATATTTCTCACTCATAACCCTGTGCCCACCTTGCTTGGAGACATTTTGCATTCCCTTCACACTCGTACTATGAAAAGGCAAGGGACTTTCATGTGCTGTGTACCTTTATTGTCTAGGTGGTTTATTTCGCACCTTCCTCAATCAGTCTTGAAGAATGAGCAAAATTTGAAATGGTCTCAAAGGATAATGTCGCTCTCCCATTAAGACATCCATTGGTGTCCCCAACCCAAAGAAAATGTTATCATCATTGACCATTGTGGAGAATTCTCTAACGTACCACTCCTGGGGATAAAAGGAGGTATTACTTATAATCCTGCTTTAGCCCTACGTCAATTTGGTTATGCTTGAAGAGATGGTCCACATGAAATAATTATCCAAGGCACTGTGTTTGACTATGACAACGATTCTCAAGGTCTCCGTCAAAGGTTCGTACGAGCTTGGGGCATGGTGAAAAGAAGTACTTTAGGACAGAAAAACTTTATTCCTATGGAACCTTACCTCAGATGGGTACGCGCCAGAGCTCGTGAGCGTATCATGCCATATCTTGCAATCGGACCTCTGATTGTTGAACCAAAAGTTGAAGGAGGTACCCCTCAGATCATTCCTTATCCAGATATGCCTACCAATGTTGAAGAATTGAAGAAATCTTGGATCCAGTTGAGAGAGGAAAGGGATACTTTTGAAGCTCAGTTATGTGCTGAAAGGAAGAAAGTATTAGAGCTCACCAGCCAACTTAATGAGGAACGAAGTCTCAATGCATATCTCCGCCCAAAAAGAAGCCGTCCCTGGGAGACTTGAGCTTTCATTTTTTCTTGTAATGAACATTGATTAAAGAAATTATTAATAAAAGTTCCCCTTTTTGGTGGTTCACGCAAAGTTAAATTCCAAAAGTCCTTGAAAATATTTCATACATTGCATAGCATAACATAACATTGCATAACAGGTACTCTAAAGGATCAATGTTCTCACGGTCTTCCTCTCAAACAGAAAAATGGCCCTCAAACAAGCTGTCAGGGATCTCCAGGCTCAGAATGCTCAATTCCAGGAGATGATCTTGAACTTATCCAAGGGGCAGGAGGAACTGAAGACTCTATTGCTCGAGAAGAAGAAAGACAAGAAATCTGTGAGTTACATTAACCCGGGAAGAAAGCTTAAAGGACAGGCTCCAGGAGTCAAGATTAGAATTCCGAAGGATAAAGAAGATGAGACAGAAAATGATTCGGAAGACGAGAATGCTGATCCCTTCAACCCTGAGGACGACTATGAAAATTATGAAAATGAACAGTACTCTCCGAAAGATGATAAGTATAAGTTGCTGGAAGAACGTATGCTAGCTATGGAGGGTCAGAAGGCGCCCGGTCTGGATTTCGAAAGCTTAGGTCTGGTCTCTGATGTGGTCATTCCTCGCAAATTCAAGGTCCCCGCTTTCACTAAGTATGATGGTGCGTCTTGTCCTCAGATGCATCTGAGAGCTTATGTGAGAAAGATCCAGCCGTATACCACTGATAGGAAGCTATGGATCCATTTCTTCCAAGAGAGTTTGTCTGGCACACAATTAGAGTGGTATTATCAGCTCGAGAGCTCTAACATCCGCACCTGGACTAATTTAGCGACAGCTTTCTACAAGCACTACCAGTATAATTCTGAATTAGCGCCTACTCGGCTACAGCTGCAGAATATAACTATCGGCTCTAAAGAAAGCTTCAAAGAATATGCTCAAAAAATGGAGAGACTTGGCTGGCAGAGTTAAACCCCCTATGACTGATCGAGAATTAGTGGACATATTCATGGGTACACTGACTGGCCCATTCTACAGCCATCTATTGGGAAGTTCCTCATCGGGTTTCACTGAACTTATATTGACGGGTGAACGTGTTGAAAACGGCATTCGAAGTGGAAAGATACAGGCGGCTACCTCTGCAAGCACCAAAAAGTCCTATCAGGGGAAGAATGAATCAAATGTTGTGTATGGTCAAAGGGGTCATAACAAGAAAAATCCTGACCATACTGTTGGAGCAGTTACGATTGCAGCACCGCCATCTCAAAACTTCCAACACAGACAAGACAGGCCAAGAAGGCAGTTTACCAAGATCAATATGACTTTAGCACAAGCACTGCATGGTATGCTAAAAGCAAATTTAATTACCCTCAGAGATCCTCCTGTAAATCCCAACACTACTTCTCCTCGTTATAATCCCAATGCCAGGTGTGCATATCACTCCGATAGCCCCGGGCATGATACAAACGATTGTTGGTTGTTGAAGAATAAGATTCAGGATATGATCGACGCTGGAGAAATTGAATTTGATCCTCCGGAGACTCCTAATGTCATCACTGCTCCTATGCCTAATCATGACAAGACTGTTAATCTTGTGGATGACAATTCTCATATTACTAATGTAACTGACTTAGCATCTCCTCTCCTGATCATCAAGAAGAATTTATTGCAAGCTGGTTTATTTCCGGGTTGTGCTAAAAATTGCGATCTCTGTATACTCCGACCCAATGATTGCTTGAAGTTGAGGAATGGTATTCAACGGCTGATGGATGATCGTACAATTCTCTTTGAAAAGATTCCTAAGGTGGAAAACCCTATTGAAGAAATATCTGCGATTGCTAGGTCCAAAGTTCCAGTGAAGATTACCACTACTAGAGTGCCTGTGAAGATTACTGCTGAGCCCAAGGTAGCTCCCCTAATTATTATTGCACCTGGCCCAGTACCGTATTCCTCAAGCAAAGCCATTCCGTGGAATTATGGAGGTGATGTTTACATCCACGGCATAAAGCAAGATGATAATTCTGCTAATCCTAATGACGTTGACATTGTTGGGACTAGTAAAATTACTCGAAGTGGAAGGATCTTCTCTCTAGAAATCTCACCTCCCGCCCCTGAAACTCGAGGAAAGGGACCAGTAATCAATCCTTCTCAGTCAAAAACACCAATCGAAGCTACTACCAAAGATGTTGCCAAGCAGGAAATGGAAGAAATGCTGAAAATCATCCGTAAGAGTGATTTTGATGTGGTAGAACAGCTGAAGCTTACTCCGTCTAAAATTTCGATGTTATCCTTGTTGTTATCTTTTGAATCTCATGCCAATGCGTTGATAAAATTCTTGAAGACCGCTCATGTACCTCAGGAGACATCTGTCGATCAGTTAGAAAATTATGTTGCTAACTTGGCTGTTGATAATGGCATAGGCTTTTCTGATGTTGACCTGACACCAACAGGAAAGAATCATAATAAAGCTCTGCATATCTCCATTGAGTGTAAGGGGATCACCTTGTCTCATGTGTTGATCGATAATGGCTCTCCTTTGAATGTGCTACCGAAAGCTGTGCTCGATAAGCTTGACTGTAAAAGCATTGAACTGAAACCTAATGACGTTGTGGTGCGTGCTTACGATGGTGCGAAGAGTGTTGTCCATGGTGAAGTGGTTCTCCCTATAAAGATAGGACCTCAAGTCTTCAACACTACCTGTTACGTAATGAATATTCGTCCTGCCTATTCCTGCTTGCTGGGACGCCCTTGGATCCATGGGGCAAGTGTTGTAGCTTCGTCTCTCCATCAAAAGCTGAGGTATCCAATAAAGGGCAAGATTGTCACTGTGTGTGGAGAATAAGAGTATATTGTCAGTAGTGTGCATACCTTCAGATACGTCGAGATGGATGGTGAATTCTTTGAGACTCTTTCTCAGTCATTTGAAGTAGTTCCTCCGACCAGTCCTGTCCTTAAGCCAACTTCCCGTGTGCCCAAGGTTATTCGTGCTCCTCCTGCTATGATTTATCTGAAAGATGCTCAAGCCGTGGTTGAAGATGGTGGTCGTACTGGCTGGGGTTAACTGATCGATGTACCGTACAAGTCTGATAAATTTGGCCTGGGGTTTAGCTCTGAAAAGATAGTCAAAGATCAGATTAATGCTGTAGAAGATGCTGATAGCGATTGCAACTTGGATAGCTGGATTTTCCCAACAATTGGTGAAGGACTCAATAATTGGAAGGCTGAAGGCACTATCCCGATTTCCTTTAGTCAGGAGTAATTGTTATTGCTTATTTTAGCGTTTCAAATTTTGTAATTTTTATTATGAACAATTGAACTTCTTAAAGCATTGTGTCTATGCCCGGGGCACAATAGCTAATTTGTTAAGGGTTTTGTCATTTTCATAAGCATATTCATATTCAATAAATCAATGGACTTTTTGCATTCAAATATTGCGCTCTTTATCTTTCCTGTCATCTTTCAAATAAGCTATGTTTTTCTTACACACACTCATGTAACAAATTGCAGATCCATATCCACTCTGGATCCTGTTGATAATAATTCTACTACTGTTAATTATGGCTTTAAAAATCCGATCTACCAAGCCGAGGATGGAAGTGAGGAAGATTGCGAAGTGCCTGGAGAGCTTGCCAGACTGTTACTGCAAGAAGAGAAAAGACTATACAGCCGTATGAGGAATCAATTGAAATTGTAAATCTGGGTACTGAAGTAGACAAGAAAGAAGTCAAAATAGGAGCAGGCTTGGAAAACAGTGTCAAAGAAAGATTGATTCAGATGTTACATGACTATGTAGAGATTTTTTCTTGGTCTTATGAAGACATGCCAGGACTGGATACTGATATAGTAGTACATCGTTTGCCGATGAAGGAAGATTGTCATCCTGTTAAGCAAAAGGTTTATCGCATGCATCCTGAAATGTCTGAGAAAATCAAAGCCGAGGTTATGAAACACTTTAATGCAGGTTTTCTAGCTGTTACTTCTTATCCTCAATGGGTTGCTAATGTGGTACCAGTGCCAAAGAAGGATGGTAAGGTGCGAATGTGTGTAGATTACAGAGATTTGAATAAAGCAAGTCCCAAAGATGACTTTCCACTTCCGCATATTGATGTTCTGGTAGATAACACCGCTCAACACAAGGTATTCTCATTCATGGATGGATTCTCAGGTTATAACCAGATTAAGATGGCACCTGAAGACATGGAGAAAACTACGTTTGTGACGCAATGGGGCACTTTCTGTTACAAAGTAATGCCATTCGGTTTAAAGAATGCAGGGGCAACATACCAGCGTGCTATGGTGGTTTTGTTCCATGATATGATCCATCATGAAATAGAGGTATATGTGGATGACATGATAGCCAGATCTCATACTGAAGAAGAACGTCTCGATCATTTATACAAACTGTTTGAGAGGTTGAAGAAATACAAGTTGAGATTGAACCCGAACAAATGCACCTTTGGAGTAAGATCCGGTAAACTCTTGGGCTTTATTGTCAGTGGTAAAGGAATTGAGGTTGACCCGGGTAAGGTGAGAGCTATTCAAGAAATGCCAGTTCCCCGTACAGATAAAGAAGTCAGAGGTTTCTTGGGACGCTTGAATTACATTGCCCGATTTATCTCCCATTTGACTGCTACTTGCAAACCCATCTTCAAATTACTGAGGAAAAATCAAGAGATAATATGGAATGATGAATGTCAAGAAGCTTTTGACAAAATCAAGAAGTATCTCCAAGAACCTCCAATTCTGATGCCACCAGTTGAAGGAAGACCTCTAATCATGTATTTGATTGTGTTAGAAAATTCAATGGGGTGTGTGCTGGGGCAACATGACGAGTCTGGTCGAAAAGAGCATGCAATATACTACCTTAGCAAAAAGTTTACCGACTGTGAAACAAGATACTCACTGCTTGAGAAAACTTGTTGTACTTTGGCTAGGGCTGCTCGCCGACTAAGATAGTATATGTTGAATCATACCACTTTATTGATTTCTAAGATGGATCCTATCAAATATATACTTGAGAAACCTGCTCTCTCCGGAAGAATAGCAAGATGGCAGATGATTTTAACAGAGTATGATATCCAGTATACTACCCAGAAAGCAATCAAAGGAAGTGTGTTAGCTGATCATTTGGCTCATCAAGTAGTTGATGATTACCAATCTATGAATTTTGAGTTCCCTGATGAGGATGTTATGCTTGTTACTGATTATGAAGAACCTGGACCGGAGGAAGGACCCGAACTGGGATCCCGATGGACTATGGTTTTTGATGGATCTTCTAATGCATTGGGCAATGGTGTTGGTGTTGTAATTATTTCTCCCAAGGGTTGCCATACACCTTTCACTGCTAGACTATGTTTTGATTGTACCAATAATATGGCTGAGTATGAAGCATGCATTTTGGGACTCAGAGCTGCTATAGACCTGAGAATCAAGTTTTTGAGTGTGTACGGAGACTCAGCCTTAGTAATCAGTCAGATCAAAGGAGAATGGGACACTAAACATCTGAATCTCATCCCTTATCGAGAGCGGGTGTTGAAATTAATCCCATACTCTTAAGAGATTACATTCGAACATATTCCACGTGAAGAGAATCAGTTGGCAGACGCATTGGCTACCATGTCATCTATGTTCAGAGTCAGATGGGACAATGAAGCTCCCATGATCACCATTGAACGATTAGATGAACCAACATATTGTTATGAACTTAATGTTGATGAAGTAGAAGAGAAACCTTGGTTCCACGAAGTAAAAAGATATTTAGAAACTCAGAATACCCTGAAGGGGCATCCATCAATGACAGAAAATTTCTGAGGAAGTTCTCCGCTAAATTCTTTTTGAGTAATGGAGTATTATACAAACGTAATCATGATTCGACTTTGCTTCGCTGTGTGGATAAAAAGGAAGCAGAAAAATTATGGAAGACATGCATGACGGTATTTTTGGGACTCATTCTAGTGGACATACGATGGCCAAGAAGATTCTGAGATCAGGGTATTATTGGTCTACCATGGAAGCTGATTGCCACCATCACTCCAGAACTTGTCACAAGTGCCAGATCTATGCGGACAAAGTACATATACCTCCTGCTCCATTGAACGTGTTGACAGCCCCTTGGCCCTTTGCAATGTGGGGCATTGATATGATTGGAGAGATTAAACCTACTGCTTCTAATGGACATCGTTTCATTCTTGTTGCTATTGATTACTTTATGAAGTGGGTAGAGGCAACCTCATTTGCTTCTGTCACCAAGAATGTGGTGGCACGGTTCATCAAGAATAGTCTTATTTGTCGGTATGGCATCCCTGAAAGAGTTATCACTGATAATGGTACTAATTTGAACAACAAGATGATTACTGAACTTTGCACGCAGTTCAAAATAAAACATCATAACTCTTCTCCGTACCGGCCAAAGATGAATGGCGCCGTAGAAGCTGCTAATAAGAATATTAAGAAGATTATACAAAAGATGACAGTAACATACAAAGACTGGCATGAGATGTTACCATTTGCTCTTCATGGTTATCGCACTTCAGTACGCACTTCGACATGGGCAACTCCTTTCTCTTTAGTCTACGGAATGGAAGCCGTTTTACCAGTAGAAGTTCAGATTCCCTCTCTAAGAATTATGAAAGATGCAGGCTTAGATGAAGATGAATGGATTTAGACTCGACTCGATCAGATAAATTTGATTGATGAAAAGAGACTTGCAGCTGTTTGTCATGGACAGATATATCAGAAGCGCATGACCCAGGCATTTAATAAAAAAGTCAAGAGACAGGTGTATCAAATTGGCGACTTGGTGATAAAGCGTATCATTCTACCACAAGGTGATCCTAGAGGCAAATGGACTCCCACATACGAAGGTCCATTTGTAGTTAAGAAGGTGTTCTCTGGTGGAGCCATGATGCTTGCTACAATGGATGGCGAAGATTTCCCGCATCCCGTGAACGCGAACATAGTTAAAAAATACTACGCATAAAAGAGACCCTCTAGGTCGACATATCTAGGCAAAAGTAAGGGCATTCCGGCGAACCAAAAGGGTTCAGGCAAAAATTAGGGATAAACATATAAAAATGTACACCCGGCAGGTCGAAAACCTAAAAAGGCGGCTTGGGCAAAAAAGGGTATCCTGGTGGACTGAAAACCTGAAAAGGCAGTCCAGGCAAAAATTAGGGATTAAAGCGTATGACTATGTCCCGTTCTCGGTCAGCTTCACCAAAGTCAAAGAGACTGAACAAGCCAATCACTTCTATCCGACAGCAAGAGATGAGATGCTTGAAGACATAATAGCAGTAGTAGAATTAAAATCAATAGGACTTTTTTTTCATAGCTGTTTTTTTCTTTGCTTTCTTGACAATTTCTTCTTACTAGGATTTCTGTCTCCTTGTATTAAAATTGCTTGTTTATAGGCCCTCTTTCAAAATCAATACAATTTTATTTCCAAAAAGATACTTTTGTTTTACTTTCTCCGTTTTGTTTGCATAAACGTCCATTGATTTAATTCGAATTAATATATGCATTTGAATATGATTGAGGTTTACCGAAAATACATGCATAAAATAGAAATAGCAATTACTAAAAGACTTTAGGATCAAGGATAAGGTTAACCATGCGTTCTAACAAATCCGGTTGCAAATCCTATTCCCCACCAAAACCAGTTATTCCTAGAAGAAATTGGCACTACTAGACAGACTGGTCATCTCTTTTATCCCCAGTCAGGTTCTTTTGAATATTTCTACCATCAGACAGAAATCAAATATCCCCAACTAAGAAAGGGTCATCAATACAAATATCTCCAACCAGAATATCGGGATTTATTTTCCCATGGCAAAAAATTTCAGACGCATAATTCATTCATGCATCATTTCACAGCATATACATGCATGCAATGTTCGCATTTATTTTCAAGAGCATAAAACATCTCATGCATCATGACATGGCATGAGGCTAACTCTTTTTTTTTTCAGGTTAATTATCCTCCTGATACAGTCAAAATAAAGATTCATTCAGACGGATATCTTTATCGATTACATTCAAGATTTAGATACATCTTTCAGATATAATCCATATGAATATTCATTCTGACAAGCATTCTGATATCCTCCTAATGATGGCATCTTTAAGCCCATCCTAGACATTTATTACAAATACAACATATACAAATATTATCAGATATAGCCTAACGTACTGCTCATTCTGATTCAGCCTAACGTATGGTTCCTTCAACTGTTCCAATACGGTATAGCGTACGACCCATTTGGATATTCATCCCCTCAGATACTACCTAGCGTACGGTACATTCTGAAATATAGTCTAGCGTATGACTACCCCTTTTATCATCAGATACAGCCTAATCGACGGCTCATTCTGCTACTCAGATACGATCTAGCGTATGATCCATTCTGATCTTTTATCCTCAGATACAGCCTAATGGACGGCTCATTCTGCAACTCAGATACGGTCTAGTGTACGACCCAGTCTGGCTCTTCTCATCAGATACTACCTAGCGTACGGTACATTCTGAAATGTAGTCTAGCGTACGACTACTTTTTATCGCCAGATACAGCCTAACGGACGGCTCATTCTACTACTCAGATACGATCTAGCGTACGATCCATTCTGATCTTTATTTCTCCAGATACAGCCTAACGGACGGCTCACTCTGCTACTCAGATACGGTCTAGCGTATGACCCATTCTGATCCTTATCTCATCAGGTTCAGTTCACCCTAATATCACCTAATGGATGACTCATTGTACGGTCTAGCGTACGACCCAGTGTGACACCCATGTCTTCAGATATGGTCTAATGTACGACGCACTTTGAAGCTCTCATCATCAAACTTTCTGGATGACATCTTTAAGCCCATCTCCATCAAGACTATCTTTTAATTAACAAGTGCACATTTTGTGGCATTCCAAGTGTTCAATAATCTTCCACCTCCAGATCACGAATGGCGTACATACCATTCTAATTCTCTCGGTTTAAGAATATTGAACAGGGGCAGCTGTCATACCCCAAAATTTGCCTGTTAATTTTTATGATAAATTGATTCATGCATGACATTCATTTCACATTTGCATTCATTCATTAGCATACATTCTCATATAAATTATAAATTTTAATTTATTTATTATGTGATACAGATATAAAAAATAATAATGATTTTGATTATCTGTATGATATAAATAAATTTTATATATATAAATAAAATAGTTTTAATTTAATGATAAATAAAAATAGATTTGAATTTTAATTGTATAATTAAAATTTTAAATTAATTTTATTTGTTAAAGCTCATTAAATTATAATAACTATTTTTTATAATTTAGTGACTCATGTTCCATTTATTCATTATTTATAAATAGTATTTATTTAGTAATTCACGTTTTTTAGTTATAAAAATTTTTTTATAAGAGTAACATTTTTTTAAAAGCCCATAAATTATAAATAATTTTGGTTGATATAAGTAAGAATAATTTTGATTTTTTTTAAATGATGAAAGTAAAAATAGAAATAGGTTATAAATTTTAATTCAATTATGTAACTAAAATTTAAATTAATTTTTTTTTGTTAAGAGTCATTTAAATTATTCATTATTTATAATAATATTTGTATTTAATAAATATTTTTTTATAATAATAGATATTTAAGACCAATCCCAAAAATATATCATAAATCTATTCTGTATATTTTTTATCATATGATGGTTTTGTTTTATAAAAATAATTTTGGCTCTAATTTAATACCAAATTTTATTTTAATTGTGCAATAAAGCTTTAAATTATTTTTTTTGGTTTTTTTTATTATAAATTGCATTTTATTAATATTTAGAAAAGTGAAGTTTGAATGAGTATTCCATGCCTCACATGGAATTTGAACGGTTGAAATAACAGCCCATGCAAAATGTTAGAGCTAACTCTCCTAAATTATATGGTGAGATCCTAAAATATAGGAAGGGATCCAAATATTTAGCAAGGTTAAACCCTAATCCACACCATTATAAATACTTCATATGGCTGCACGGAAAAGAGGAGATACAGAAGAAGAAGATACACAAGGCAAGGCAGAAGCAAGAAGATTCACGGGCAGGGAAAAGAGAAGCAACCATAAAGCACTCATAGCCTGAATAAGAACAACACACATACAGTGAGCAAGCTAGAAGAATCAAATCCCCAATAAGTGTTCATTAGGGAATTTGCATCCAGCGTGATTACCTTGCAATACTCCTTAATTCATGCATGAATAATATTGGTTTAATATATATATATATATATATATATATATATATATATATATATATAATATATATATATATATTATATATATATATATATCTATATATATATATATAGATATCTATATATATCTATCTATATATATATATATATATATATATATATATATATATATATATATATATATATATATATATATATATATATATATATATATATATTGAGATGATGTATTCATGGTTTGGTGGATGTTGATATTGCTTTATTCAAGTATGCATTTGTTCTTGATATGTCATAGCATGTTGGAGAAATTTCGTTTGCATGATTAAAGAATTATATCTGCCATTTAATTATTATTATATGAGTGTTGTTTCTAGCATGATTATGTTTATTTCACATGCTGTTATTACATAATAATGATTATGATGATATAATGGTGATAATATAAATCCTTGGTTGTCTTTAACATGTATGTGTAAGGTTTGTTTTATCATTATCACTTGCAGTAAAGAGAACTAATACATGAGTAAAATAATATAAGCTTCTTGATTTGTGCATGGCTATTTTTATTATTGCATGATGATTACATATGATCTTATTTTATGTGTGTGGTTTGATATAAGATGAAGTTACAGGTTTGTTATATTCACATGAAAGAAACAGCATTAGAAAAAATAAAGTAGCTTGCCATAAGAGAGAAAGCTGTAACATGCATGGTGGTGTTGTGTCAGAATAGAAAAATCCATGTAGAATTAATATATATTTTAATGAAGGCGAATAAATAACGAATGGACCAACATGGCTCGTTGGTAGCTCCCCCTCACTTTTCAGTGTTTTTACTATGTCTACTCCCTTTCCACTATAATTAATTCACCACTATTTTTCTATTATTAAAATAAAACCCATTAATTAATTTTCTAATTTTCTAATTAATATATTATATTAGTTATTTAAACTAGGATATAATTTAATCTAGTTTATGAATTAAATTTTCATATATCACTTAATTAATTAAAATGGGCTATTTTGAATAATAAAAATCTAATTATATTTTTTTTTCTCTTTTCTTTTAAAATTTCTATCAATTTAGTCTAAGTTTTTCCATAAATTCATAAAAAAAAAGTTTCTATTATTATAGACTAAAAATATTCTTAATTCATTCTTAAATTTAGTTTATTTATTTCATTTGTCATGAACTTTCTATGTAATAGATTTAATTAGGATTTTTTTTTTATTTCTTTCTTTTTAGTTTAATTAGGTTTTATTATTTTGTATGCCCTTTTAATTTTGTACTCGTTAATTAAGATTTAGATATTTTATATCCCCTTTTAAATTATGTACCCCCATCCCGAAGCCATGTAATAGCGTAGTCTTATTTTTCGCACTTTAATTTTTCCATACTGTGAATATAACTGTGTACATGTATGCTAATATGATTGCATGGAAAGATAAATAATCGAACTTAGATAAATTAATTCAAGATAATATATCTGAATCCAATCATTTCCACACTTGCACCTCTAGGGTAACCCTCTCTTTGTTACCTTACGATATTACGGTCATGTCCCGCGAATGTGGGGATACCCTTAGCAAAGACCCTTTCGATTAAATCATCATCATCCCTAAACAGATAAGTCATAGTCCCTTCGATCAAAAGGTCAATGTCCCTACAAGATAAATCATAGTCCCTCGAACGTTGCCTTCGAATATATGACTTTGTCCCTCGATGACCCTTCGTTGTAGCCTACGATTAAATGATGATCGTCTCTTCGAATGCTAAGGTACCCTTACAAATGTTGCCTTCAATGACCAATCGACGACCCCACGATGTCCCTTTACATCCAAAGGATAAGACTACTTACTTCTCAATAGTAAGGACAATTTTACCCTTCTAAGGATAGGAAATACCTATAAAGACCTTGGTTAGGTATAACTCTTAAATGCTTGCTCACAACTTAAAATACTTTTCACACCTCACACTTTTCAAAACATCTTTTAGAAAATCACCACTTGGTATACATTCGAACCAGAATCATCGTCGAGTTATATTTTTCTAAACATCTTTCAAAATCAAACGAGATAAACACTTTGTATACATTCGTACAAGAATCATTACAAATTTAAACTCTCCTTTCAAATATTTTCTAAACACACCACATTTCTCAAACACTTTCTCAAACAAGGAAAACATAAGTGAGTTAAGCAATTAAGAGCCCATGGATAACCATGGATACAAAGGGTGCTAACACATTCCCTTTGTATAATGTACCTCCCGAACTCAAAATCTAATCAAGGTCTTTCCTGTTCTTTTCCGTCTTTCCTTATTGGATAAAAGAAAAGTAGGTGGCGACTCTTGCTATCCGCAACATAGCTTTTCAAAGCAAAAACACAAAGTCAGTTCACCGTATCACAATATGCTTACACCAATTTTCATAATTCTTACCATTCAAGATTGGAAGATTCATTGGAAAATGTAAATTCAGATGATTCATTGCACTACGCTTCCCAAGAATTGCAGTAAGTGCTCTAGATACCAAATGTTGGAACTAAACCTCGACCTTAGAGATAATCCTAATCAATCTTGATTGAACGAGAATCAATCTTTCTGATTGATCACGTCTCTCGTTCTTCACTCGTCACTTGAGTGATTTAACCACACCTTAGTTGCAAGATAAGAGGAGATAATTCGAGAGACAAATATGAAAATTAGAGTTTTGGGAGAAAAGGGGAATTTTATTGAATGAATATGAGTTACTCTCAGTCGTCTTACAAACATAGGATATCTCCCTATTTATAGATGAAATTAATTGCACATCAAGTGTACACCCCAAAATTCTTAAAGCTGAGTATGCTTCCCAGATTTTGATATGACTGGAATGACTTACATAGCTAGGATAACCTCATCCCAGATTCTAAAAGGCGCACCTAAAAGCATTTGATATTATAACACCCAAGGGTCAAAATAATAATTACTGATTCATTACGGTATTAAATCCATTGGCAAAAGTAACCGGCTAGACCATTAAACCTTATTGAAATTATAATTACAGGGGGAAATATAAAAAGACCGAGGAATAATAGAAAATGGGGGCATATGATCTATGAATATCATGAAAAAATAGGAGAAACACGTGAATACCTTAGAGCACTAATAATGATGGTCATGAATCCTTCCTAACATACCTCCTGCCAGACATGACGATTGTGACCTCACCTGGATAGCTTCAGGGAGGTTTCTCCAAATAATGTTTAGCAAGAACATTTTGCGCCCACCGTGGGGACCTGTAAAACTAACTTGGACCTCAAGTTCAACCTCTGTAGCACTATCATCGAATGCGGTTATAATGATAATGATGGAGACACCGACAACAAGGTGGACACTGCTACCAACGATGATAGGAACTCAAGACCGAATGGACACATTACATGGTTGGTCTTGTGTTATGTGTTTTATTGATATCTAAGAAGAAGTATTTGGTGGATATTTTGAGAGTTTTGAGAAGCGAAACATATCATCATTGTCACAATGACCTAAAGATTGTAATTGTATGAAAGTAGTTTAAATATATATAATTTTTCACAAATAATATGAGCATGAAGTTAATTTTATAGCATGATCATGAATTGCGATAGAAAACCATAAACGGATATGGAAATATTTAGGTTATACAAAAAGATAAAAGGATATACAAGTCGCCTACAAAACAAAATAAGACGAGATGTATCAACACGATTACCAAAATATGATCTACATCATGATTACCAAAATATGAGCTAACAGAAAAACATGAATTTATCAAGCGAGACCGCCGATAAAACTAAGAGGTTGGACAAGTACAAGTGTATGATTTGAATTAATTATCTTTATTGTAGGATAAGGTGAGATGATTTATCTTCCATTTGTAACTAATTACCATATAAAATATACTTTAGACAAAGGGTGTCGCTCATTTCCCCTGCGAGGGCAGGATACACCTCATCTTTTATAACTCTTAAAAATTATGCAGGACAACTGTCAGAAGAAATTATATCCTATCTAAGAACTTGAACTTTAAGTAAAAGGACATCATATACTATGGTCAAAAGAAACTAAGATGCCACACAAGTTCAACAAATCAAAAGTCAAAGAAGAGAATGACAAAGATCTCCTTTGAGGGCACTTAACCCAAGACCTCCACAGGGGGCACATTGGTCAAGTAAATGTTTAACCTCTGGTCGGGATAAGTTAAATAAAACATCTAATCTTAAGTAATTCGCCATGTAAATGAGAAAGCTCTTGCCGAGTTAAGTTAAATAAAACATCTGCCTTAAGTAATCGACCATGCAAATGAGAAACCTCTGGCTGGGTTAAGTTAAATAAAACCTCTGACCTTAAATAATCGACGACGTAAATGCGAAACCTCTGGTCGGGTTAAGTTAAATAAAACCTCTGACCTTAAGTTATTAGCCACGTAAATGAGAAAACTCTAACCGGGTTAAGTTAAATAAAACCTCTGACCTTAAGTAGTCGCCCATGTAAATGAGAAACCTCTAGCCATGTTATGTTAATTTAAACCTCTGGTCGAATCAAAAGTCCAAGAAAATAAATTCTCTGGAAAATTGGTCAAGTAAATAGAAACCTCTAACCGAGTTATGTTAATTGAAACCTCTGACCTTAAAACTAAAGGCCAAATAAATAATATACCTTTGGCATCTCGGCTAAGTTAACATACCTAGGCCCAGTCAACTTAACATACCTCCGATCTTGAACGAAATCATAAGTTAATATACATATGGCATCCTGGTCAAATTAACGTACCTCTGACCTTAAGCGGTTTGGTTAACTTATCCCTGGCCAAACACCGATATGATCCACCATAGGAATTAGACGGTATGGGTTTAAAAAAGACGAGAACCATCAATCAATAAGGCCCGACTCACTAGGAGCTTTGAATCTATACGGTACAAGTCTCATCTCAAGGAAAGCTAAAATCTAGTTGGGCCAGCCATTCTATTTGATTTCTAGTCAAACAAATCAATCATTATCAAAGTGATAGAGCGTATGAGGCCTCAAATATTACTGTCAAAGGATCTGGAAAGAGTCTAAACATTACAAAACACATCCTCAAAGGATGACTATTGACAAAGTTATTACGAGTAAAGTGAGAACGAACTATGACTTTAGTCACACTAAAGATTTTCCAGGGATCGGATCCCGACACACCGGGGTTCTCTAAAGAATGGAACATGATTTAATCGGGATTTTGCCAACCTATATAAATCTAAGGATTTGGTTAGTCGAAAACTAGCATGGGCTATGACGATCTTAACAATAAAGCTAGGCATTGGCATAGCTAAAAGGAACTGCAATAGGTCGAGATCCCACTGGGGTTCTTCGATTTCTCTATGTCTAGAACCTATCAAGTTCTACAACGACAACAAGTCGAGATTCCACTAGGGATCTCTGACTTCTCTATGTCTAGAACCTACTGACTTTTACGATAACAAATTGGACGAGATCCCGCTAGGACTCTCCGACTTCTCTATGTTTAGAACCTACCGAGTTCTACGATAAAAAATTGATTGAGATCCAACTTGGGCTCTCCGACTTCTAAACGTATAGAACCTACTGAGTTCTATGATGACAAATGGGTCGAGATCCCATTTGGGCTCTCCAACTTCTACACGTCTAGAACCTACCGAGTTCTATAACGAAAAATGGGTCGAGATCCCACTAGGCCTCTCCAACTTCCCCACCTCTAAAACCTACCGAGTTTTATAACGACAAATTGGTCGGGATCCCACTAGGGCTCTCCGACTTTTCTATGTCTAGAACCTACCGAGTTCTACGACGACAAATTGGTCGAGATCCCACTTGGGCTCTTTGACTTCTACACGTCTAGAACCTACCAAGTTCTATGACGACAAATGGGTCGAGAGACTCTCTTACTTCTACACGTCTAGAACCTACCGAGTTCTATGGAAACAAATGGGTCGAGAACCCACTAGGGCTCTCCGAATTCTCCATGTCTAGAATCTACCAAGTTCTACGAAGATAGATTGGTTGGGATCCCACTGGGGCTCCCCGACTTCTCTATGCCTAGAACCTACCGAGTTCTACGACGACAATTGATTGAGATCCCACTGAGCTATATGACTTATCAATGTCTAGAAATGGTTTGGAAACCCTATCAAACTAGAGTCGTGGTGGTGATTGACTTCCACATAAAATCAATTTGGATGGAAGTACAACCCATTCATGAAGAAGGAATTTCAGGATTCTTTGTCCGAACATTTCATTCATTGGAACTCATGATTGGGGGGCTTATGTACACCACAAAATTCTTAAAACCGAGTACGCTTCCCAAATTTTATATGCCCGAGATGACTTACCTATATGGGATAAAATCATCCCAAATTCTAAAAGGCGCAACTAAAAGCATTTGTCGTTACAACATCCAAGGGTCAAAACAATAATTACCAATTCGTTACAGTATTAAATCCATCGGCAAAAGTAACCGACTAAATCATTAAACCCTTTGAAATCATAATTACAGGGGGAAATATATAAAGACCGAGGAATAATAGAAAATGAGGACATTTGATCGATGAATGACATAAAAATGAGGAGAAACACGTGAAAATCTTGGACCACGTGGCCATGAATTCTTCCTAACATATCTCCTGCCAGACAGGACGATTATGACCTCACCTGGCTAGCTTCAGTGAGGTTTCTCCAAATAATGTTTAGTAAGAACACCAAGTAATATCTACCTAATTCAACTAACAAATGTTAAGTTTTAACTCTGTCGAGGATAACTCCTTTGATATTTATCTACTTCGACTACTATTGAATACATTCGACTTCGACTCAGTCGTATATTACAAACATGTTTAACACAAAGAATTACATATTTTACATAGTTGTGGGTAGCATACTCTCACTATTAAAACAAGAGTTGATTGATCGTGAATTTTATGACTTAAGTCGGATAGAGATCAAAATATTTAAGATTTAAAATTTTATTCAAGAGAATGAGATTGAGAGATCTAATGATTAAACAATAATACGTAATGATCAATATGGTGATGCAACTGATTATGATAGTAATTAGTCAGCTATTTACATGGTGGCCAATAACATGGAAGTCGAGATTCTTAAAAGAAATGATGATAATAATATACTTAGATTAGAATAAAGACGAATTGATTCCTAGACATATTTTCTAAAATGATTTGGTTTTGGGCTACCATTCTCAACATCACGGTTAAATGAAAATAACCAATGTGAAATAAATGGAAACCAAAGGATTGATCAGTTGAAGAACACCATGCGGGGAGACATTACCTTTGCTAAACTAGTATCCTAAAACTTGTAAGTGCAAACCATAAAGTCTTTATGCCATTGAGATTTCTAGATCAGCTGGGTCGTAGTAAAGTTAGAGGGGCATTTATAAACGCCACACGCACATTATAAGTTTATTATCTAGGAATACAGTTGATGAAGAAGATTAAGTTTCTATACTAATCATAATGATGTTAGTCAAGAGTAAAGAAAACGAAAGACTGGTTGACATGATACATCTCTCCGCTCCCTCTTGATGTTATCAGTTAAAATATGCAGATGAGAATATGATTACACACACACAAAAAAAGGTAGTTAAATCATTCATTTCCCACTAGACTGAAGTGCGATGATTTTCTTATCATTGGCATTGGCTAAAATGCAAGTTTATGACTTAGTCGACTTGTTTTTGTGTGGAAACTTAACCTACCTAAACAATTGTGTTAGCCATGATCTTATAAGCTGTAATATAGTAGTTATTGGAGCAAAAATGTGGCAAACTTTGTTCGCATATGTTGGTTAGTAATTCTTATTATATAAATAGGCATCGTAAATCTTATAATGAACATGCAATCAATTAAACAATTCTTTACATACCTTTTTATGTTTTCTTTTTATTACGGAGAAGCATATTTCATTTCTCAGCCTAATCTATATATCATTATCACAAGTACAAGTTAGCCTACATACTATCTTATTGACTAAAAAAGATGAATCAAACAAATAAACGACTAATGAGTTGATACTAGTTGTGCATGGCCAAGTACTTGTTGGATATGCTGCTTCCATGCTATTATCCACTTTCGAACAAAGTGAATGTCGAGTTCTATATGGATAGTTCGTGTATGTAAAATCGAATTATGTGATAGCAAAACTACACTAAGATTATCACAAAGAAAATTAGGAGTGAATTAGCTGAAATGAAGTTCTGTGAGAACCGGTTCAATCCACAAAAGTTCTGAGGTTGTGTGTGCAAGGGCACGATATTCCGCTTATGTACTTGAACGAGCCACAAGTGGCTACTTCTTAGAGCTCCATGCAACTAGATTAGGGTCAAACTATATACATGAACCAAATGTTGATTTTTTATCGTCCAGGACACTTGTCCAATTACAATCACTATACACTCGCAATGATATTTAATGAAGTTAATTGGCAGATGGTATCAGAAACCCGTGCGTAATTGTCCCACTTAGATACCTTAAGATCCGTTTAATTAGACTCCAATGAGGCTCAACGGGTGAGGACATGCATTGAAATTATTTGTTTACACAAAAAGAATATTTGATAGCGTGAGAGTCACATATTGTAGTGCACTTCTGATCGACCTGTACATAGCCGGATCTGGCGGGACATTTGAACCATATATGCTCAACTTGTAGTGACTGAACATAGAAATTGTCACTCCATTTTCACTCGACATATTAACTATGTTCAGGAGATCCTTGATGTATTTTGATTGTATGAGTAACACACATCCATTTGACTAATAACACAGCTCAAACCCTAGTAAATATTTTGGGACACCAAGCTTCTTCAGGGAAACTTTATCATGTAACATGGTAATGAGGTTATGAATCAAATGTAGTGTTGTGTCATTCAAGAGAATGTGATCATTATAATTTAGGGAATATAACATGACTACTTGGTGTTTGTAAACAAACAGGGAATGATCACATTTGTTGGACACAAATCCAAATTAAATCAATGCTTGGTGCAGTTTTTCATACCAGACCCTTGGGTCCTGTTTCAAATCATAGATATCCATCTTAAGTTTCCAAACCAGAGTGTTATTAGAGTCAACAAATATAGGCGGTTGCTGCATGTAACACTCTTCTTAGAGGTCCCAAATTGAGAAAGACATTATTGGTATCAATTTGTTAATTTTCTCACTTGTATGTGATAGCCAATGACGACATAATTTGAATGATTCTTGATTTTATCACATGTGAGAATATTTCATGAAAATTAAATCCTTATTATTGATGGAAGCCTTTTGCTACTAGCCTTACTTTGTATTTATTAACATTCCCTTCTAGATTTTCCTTTACCTTAAACACCCACGAACACCTTATAGGTTTCCTATTAGATGAAAATATGGATAATGTTCAAATGTCATTCTTTAATAGTGATTCGTATTCAGACTTCATGGCCTCATACAATTTAGAATATGGATGGGCTTGTTTTGTGTTATTTGGTTCAATGTGAATAAGGATTGTTTGGGTTTGTATATTCTTGTTTTAACTCTAGTCATCATGGGATGGTTGTTGAGTAAGACATTTGATAACTGATTTAGAGAGTGAAATGATGGAGACAAAGAATTTGTGGAGTGACCGACTAGGTTTTGTGACAAGGATAAACTAGTGTCATTGGTTTGAGGTTGCTTGGATTGAAAGTTATTGACAAACTCAAGTGACATAGGCTCAGGTAGAGAAAAACTAGGACATGGAGATGTGTGAGAGTCTGATTAGATAGTATTAGAGACATGTGACAAGTCAGGGGAATGCCCTTCAGGTAAAGCTTGAGTTTGATCTAGTTGAGTAGGTTGACTGTGTTTAGTAGGTGATTTTGGACAATGAGGTACATGATTGGCATTATCTTGCAGATTAATGGATATATTGTGACTGTTTGATTAACCTGAAGACCCACTAGATTAGTGTGAGAGTATGATTATTTATGATTGCGAGTGATGTTTGTTCAACAAGTCTTTTGGATTCTGTCTGGAGTATGAGTCATTCAACGCAATAGGAACATTAGAGTTAGTGTGAGTAATACTGTGATACGGTGAACTGACTTTGTGTTTTTGCTTTGAAAAGCAATGTTGCGGATAGCAAGAGTCGCCACCGACTTTTCTTTTATCCAATAAGGAAAGGCGAAAAAGAACAGGAAAGACCTTGATTAGATTTTGAGTTCGGGAGGTACATTATACAAAGGGAAGGTGTTAGCACCCTTTGTATCCATGGCTATCCATGGGCTCTTAATTGCTTAACTCACTTATGTTTTCCTTGTTTGAGAAAGTGTTTGAGAAATGTGGTGTGTTTAGAAAATATTTTGAAAGGAGAGTTTAACTTTGTAATGATTCTTGTACGAATGTATACAAAGTGTTTATCTCGTTTGATTTTGAAAGATGTTTAGAAAAATATAACTCGGCGATGATTCTGGTGCGAATGTATACCAAGTGGTGATTTTCTAAAAGATGTTTTGAAAAGTGTGAGGTGTGAAAAGTATTTTAAGTTGTGAGCAAGCATTTAAGAGTTATACCTAACCAAGGTCTTTATAGGTATTTCCTATCCTTAGGAGGGTAAAACTGTCCTTACTATTGAGAAGTAAGTAGTCTTATCCTTTGGATGTAAAGGGACATCGTGGGGTCGTCGATTGGCCATTGAAGGCAACATTTGTAAGGATACCTTAGCATTCGAAGGGACGATCATCATTTAATCGTAGGCTACAACGAAGGGTCATCGAGGGACAAAGTCATATATTCGAAGGCAACGTTCGAGGGACAAGGTCATATATTCGAAGGCAACGTTCGAGGGACTATGATTTATCTTGTAGGGACATTGACCTTTTGATCGAAGGGACTATGACTTATCTGTTTAGGGATGACGATGATTTAATCGAAAGGGTCTTTGCTAAGGGTATCCCCACATTCGCGGGACATGACCGTAATATCGTAAGGCAACAAAGAGAGGGTTACCCTAGAGGTGCAAGTGTGGAAATGATATATTATCTTGAATTAATTTATCCAAGTTCGATTATTTATCTTTCCATGCAATCCTATTAGCATACATCTAGACAGTTATATTCACAGTATGGAAAAATTAAAGTGCGGAAAATAAGACTACGCTATTACATGGCTTCGGGATGGGGGTACATAATTTAAAAGGGATATAAAATATCTAAATCTTAATTAACGAGTATAAAATTAAAAGGGCATACAAAATAATAAAACCTAATTAAACTAAAAAGAAAGAAATAAAAAAAATCCTAATTAAATCTATTACATAGAAAGTTCATGACAAATGAAATAAATAAACTAAATTTAAGAATGAATTAAGAATATTTTTAGTCTATAATAATAGAAACTTTTTTTTTATGAATTTATGGAAAAACTTAGACTAAATTGATAGAAATTTTAAAAGAAAAAAAATATAATTAGATTTTTATTATTCAAAATAGCTCATTTTAATTAATTAAGTGATATATGAAAATAGTGAATTAATTATAGTGGAAAGGGAGTAAACAGGACCTCTACGTTGCAGTGAAGGGGGAGCTACCAACGAGCCATGTTGGTCCATTCGTTATTTATTCGCCTTCATTAAAATATATATTAATTCTACATGAATTTTTCCATTTTGACACAACACCACCATGCATGTTACAGCTTTCTCTCTTACGGCAAGCTACTTTATTTTTTCTCATGCTGTTTCTTTCATGGGAATACAACAAACCTGTAACTTCATCTTATATCAAACCACACACATAAAATAAGATCATATGTAATCATCATGCAATAATAAAAATAGTCATGCATAAATCAAGAAGCTTATATTATTTTACTCATGTATTAGTTCTCTTTACTGCAAGTGATAATGATAAAACAAACCTTACACATACATGTTAAAGACAACCAAGGATTTATATTATCACCATTATATCATCATCATTATTATGTAATAACAGCATGTGAAATAAACATAATCATGCTAGAAACAACACTCATATAATAATAATTAAATGGCAGATATAATTCTTTAATCATGCAAACAGAATTTCTCCAACATGCTATGACATATCAAGAACAGATGCATACTTGAATAAAGCAATATCAACATCCACCAAACCATGAATACATCATCTCAATATATATATATTAAACCAATATTATTCATGCATGAATTAAGGAGTATTGCAAGGTAATCATGCTGGATGCAAATTCCATAATGAACACTTACTGGAGATTTGATTCTTCTAGCTTGCTCACTGTATGTGTGTTGTTCTTATTCAGACTATGAGTGTTTTATGGTTGCTTCTCTTTTCCCTGTCCGTGAATCTTCTTGCTTCTGCCTTGCCTTGTGTATCTTCTTCTCCTGTATCTCTCCTCTTTTTCGTCTTCCCTTGCTGCAGCCATATGAAGTATTTATAATGGTGCGGATTAGGGTTTAACCTTGCTAAATATTTGGATCCCTTCCTATACTTTAGGGTTTAACCTTGCTAAATATTCGGATCCCTTCCTATACTTTAGGGTTTAACTTTGCTAAATATTTGGATCCCTTCCTATACTTTAGGGTTTAACCTTGCTAAATATTTGGATCCCTTCCTATACTTTAGGAGAGTTAGGGTTTAACCTTGCTAAATATTTATTAAATACAAATATTATTATAAATAATGAATAATTTAAATGACTTTTAACAAATAAAAATTAATTTAAATTTTAGTTACATAATTGAATTAAAATTTAAACCTATTTCTATTTTTACTTTCATCATTTAAAAAAATAAAAAATCAAAATTATTCTTACTTATATCAACCAAAATTATTTTATAATTTATGGGCTTTTAAAAAATGTTACTCTTATAAATAAATTTTATTAAGTAAAAAACGTGAATTACTAAATAAATACTATTTATAAATAATGAATAAATGGAACATGAGTCACTAAATTATAAAAAATAGTTATTATAATTTAATGAGCTTTAACAAATAAAATTAATTTAAAATTTTAATTATACAATTCAAATTCAAATCTATTTTTATTTATCATTAAATTAAAACTATTTTATATATATATATATATATATATATATATAATATATATATATATATATATATATATATATATATATATATATATATATATATATATTATAATTTATTTATATCATACAGATAACCAAAATCATTATTATTTTTTATATCTGTATCACATAATAAATAAATTAAAATTTATAATTTATATGAGAATGTATGCTAATGAATGAATGCAAATGTGAAATGAATGTCATGCATGAATCAATTTATCATAAAAATTAACAGGCAAATTTTGAGATATGACAAATACCTTTGGAATTCTCATCAGGCTTGGAGGAGAATATTTTTTAAGGAAAATCAATTTCATTAACCTTGACATACTTAGATATGAAGATTCTTCCTTTAGCATTTAGACATTCGTGACCCTTATGAGTTGGAGACACACCTAGATACACACATTGTCTGATTTTAATTTTTAAATTGTAGTTTATGTTTATTGTGTGGCCCGAGTAAAGGGAATCATGAAATACCAAACACCTTTAAGGACATGTAATTTGGTTGCTTGTTGTACACGGCAACATAAGGAGATATTAATTTAGCTAGGCCAACAGTTGGAAGTTTATTGGTTAGGTTGAAAAATGTAGTAAACATATGATTCCAATACTTTATAGAAATTATTCAAGGAAGGTTAGACCTATTTCCACATGTGAGCTTGTGTACAATACCTGGATCGTTGAGATATTTGGTGAAAGGCCTGAACTCCCCTCCAAAAGGATTGAACAACTTTTATACTAATGTTAAACTGTGTGGCAACATAATTTTGAAACCGTTTAAAAGCATTTAAAGCATCACTTTTGTTCTTAGGAAGATATAACCAAATGTATTTGGAAAAACCATCAACATGAGCTATATAGTATGAATGCCCATTGCTTTGGTTGGTGCAGTTCAAAATATTCATCAAATTAGGTTGATGCTCTTATACCATATTAGAGGTTGGCCTAATATCATCCTTATAAAATCGTCTAGTAAGATGAGAGGTGTCACTCTATATAAAATCTTTCAATATTTTATCTCTAATCAATATGAGATTTGTGATTTTTTTTTCCAATACACTCCCTCACGTCCAACACTCTTTTGAGAATGGTATGTGGATATAAACGGTAGTCAACCAATGGTCCGATCGATAGACTATGATATCATACTAGATGGGAATTCATGCATGTATGTAATAAAAGAGATTAATCTCATGGTGAAAGGCTAGAGATAACTTGATCTTCATGCATGCATTGTATTTCATTATTATATTTACAAGTGAGAATGCTTAGCATATATAATAACATTGATAGTTAGTCTCGATAAAAAATTTTTAACAATGAAACTAGGGTGGCAAAACGAGCCATGCCCGTTGGGCCGGCCCGCGCACCCGTCAAAAAATGACGGGTTTGATTGAGATTTTGTGCCCGCTTAACCCGTCTCGCTTTAAACTTGCCCTGCCTTAAGTCCGCCAAAAAAGGGGCAGGTTGATCCGTCAATCCGCCAGCTTAGTTATCAAGCACTTAAAATATTTATTTTGGTATGTTTGAGGATAATATTTGAATGATAATTTTAGAATACTTGTTGATGATACTATTTTATATATTTATTTGTGAATATATGTAATATTTTTTTAAGTAAAATTTATTAAAAAAATACTTTATAAAAAATTGTTCTAAATAATTAAGTGAAAAAATCTAATTGAAATATCAATTTATTAAAAATTAAAAAATAAATATTAAAAAATAGACAAGTAAGTCTGCCGCCCATCAATCTACCACTTTAACGGATCAGACTAGATTTCCACCTTTTTTTAAGGCTTAAGACGAGGCGGACCTGGACGGACGGCCCGTGTCTAATTAAAACTATATTTCTAATTAAATATTTCTCCAATAACTAAGCACCAAATTTCACACTATGAGAACAATGTGTATAAGATAATATTTATTGCTAGAAATCAAGTTGTTGAATAAATATCAATCCCTCATGATATTAGAGTAACTCAAAGAAAGGCACGCCTACCTTTTAAAGTGACCTGAACGTACTTATAATATATTTAGCTTTACGAAGCCATGAATGAGACCGAACATAAGCAAGCACATAGGAAACCGTTGTCCTTGAGTTGAAAGTTACTCACACACTTCTTCCGTATGATGCTAATAAAAAAGTACAATCTTACAAAAAATGACATCCATCATTCACTTCTCTTTACATTTCAAATTGCATATGGTAAAGCTAATGCATGGGTGGGTCAGTTTTTTTTTTAATAATTTTTATAATGGTATATACTTTTGTATAAAAGAAATTATAATTTTTTTATAAAAATTTTAAACAAAAATTTAGTTTGAATAATTATTTTATTAAAAAAAATTGAATAATAAAATTTTAAAAAATTTGTTAATTTTAACGTTCTTTCAAATGATTTTTAAAATATAATTTTTTTAAAAACTATGATTTCGGATATATTTTAATATTCAATAATTATATTATAGAATGTCAAAATTAATTTTTTATTTAAAAAAATAAATATAATAAAACTTAAGTATTTCTATTAAAATCATTTTTAAAAGTATAAAAAATATCTATTTTTAAAAGTTAAATATGGCATATATCATATCTATTTCTTTAATATCCCTCAAATATGGAAGCCATTTTCATTGC
Source organism: Lathyrus oleraceus (assembly GCF_024323335.1). NCBI lineage: Eukaryota > Viridiplantae > Streptophyta > Magnoliopsida > Fabales > Fabaceae > Lathyrus > Lathyrus oleraceus. Next base: position 431,290,193 of record NC_066580.1, on the reverse strand, counting down.
CAACTTTGCGGCCATTCTTTATCCTGCATATCCACTTAGTCTCAAGTTGACAAAAAGTGAACAACTAAATAATCTTTTTTTTTCTTTCTTTTTAAAAAAATAATGAACATGATTAAGAATCTCATATCAAATAATATATATCAAATAATATATAATTTAAATATATTAGGATTAATTTTCACTTTCCAATTTCGATTTTGTATAATTGAATTAAACTCAACCACATTTTTTGACAAACGTGCACAATAATATAGTTAATTTTCTTTAGGATGAAACAAGTTTCTTTTTTCTTTTCAAAATCAAATGAAACTATTAGTGCTTGAGGCATTTTTAGTGAGAGAAAATAAAGAAATAAAGATTATATTATTAAATTGAATGATAATAAAACTGAATTACAAAGTGCATATTTATATATACCTAAGTGTCTTGACTACTAAGTACAATAGCAAACTAAGTAACAAACTTTAAACCTTAATTAGCTTTAGACTTGGGTCACACAACTCAACTTGGATTATATCTAATATCTCAACATATCTCCTATAATCCAAGTTTTCGAAACACACTAATCATTATCGATCTAAACTATTCCTAATTTCTTTCTCAACGTTAGGAACATGTCGATCTCCAATCCTTTGGTGAAAATATCGGCCAATTGTGCTTCACTTGAGCAATGTCTTACTTCAAGTTCATCTCGATTCACATTCTCCCTTAAGAAGTGAATTGTAGCTTCTATGTGCTTACTTCTTCCATGCAAAACTAGATTCTTCACAAGATTTATGGTTGCCTTGTTGACGATCTGTAGTACCATACGTTTCTTTACTTCAACCTTGATCTCTTCTAGCACATATCTGAACCAAATTGCTTGACACGCAACATAGGATCTTGTTATATATGCAACCTCACATGATGATAATGCCACCACAAGTTGCTTTCTCAAGCACCGTGAGATTGATACACCAAATACTTGAAAGAAATATCCAGTAGTACTTCTTCGATCTTCCTTATCTCCACACCAATCAACATCTGAATAACAAGTAACCATAGCTTATTTTCTTTCAGAGTCTCGTCGAAATAAAATTCCATAGTTTGTCGATCCTTTTAAGTATCTCATGATTCTTCTTGCAGCCTTCATGTGTGACACCCTTGGTTCACTCATATATCTGCTCACTAATCCGACTGAGAAACATATATCAGGTTGAATGTTGCATACATATATCTGAGATCCGACAATTTGTTTGAAAAAAGTTGCACCGACTTTGTCTTCCTCTCCATGCTTCTCCAAATTCAAATTTGGTTCAATAGGAGAAGATGCAAGAGCTGAATCATCCATCTTGAATCTCTTCAGTATCTTCTTGACATACTTTCTTTGATGTAACACCATACCTTGCTTCGACACTTGAAATTTCATGCCTAGGAAGTATGACAACTTTCTCAGATCTGACATTTCAAATTCCTTCTTCATCGGCTCTTTGAACTTTGACAAGTTCTTCAAGCTATTTCCAGTTACTAGCAAGTCATCGACATATAAGCAGATGATTATTATACCGTGTGTCACAACCTAAACATAGACACCATATTCAGATTTTCATTTGATGAATCTCAATTCGACTAAGTATGAGTCTATCTTCTTGTTCCATGCCCTAGGTTTTTGCTTGAGACCATAGAGCGCTTTGTGCGACTTGTATAGTTTCCTTGTTTCCTCCTGAATCACAAACCTAGGAGGTTGTGTGACATGCACCTCTTCATCTAAAGGTCCATTCAAAAATGTTGATTTCACATCTAAGTGAAATGTCGACCAACCTTGCTTACATGCCAAGGCTACCACTAGTCGAATAGTTTTCAATCTTGTGACAGGTGCAAAGACTTCAAAGTAGTCGAGTCTTACTCACTGAAGAAATCCTAGAGCTACCAATCTCGCCTTATGTCTTACTATTGACCCATCAACATTGTGCTTCAACTTGAATACCTGCTTCACTTTGATAGCTTTTATATGTGCTGGCAATTCGACCAACTCCCATGTGTTATTTATTTCGATTGGTTGTAACTCTTCTACCATTGCATACTTCCACTTCATAATCTTTAAAGCCTTGCTATAGTTGATTGGTTCAGCATCTGCAAGTAAAGAAAAATGAACTAGTTCTCCATATGTTGTGACTTCATAGTCTTGAAGTCTTGATGGACGAGCTCTAGTTCTTTGAGGTCTCTGACTTGTGCTAGCCATAACCTCTCAGACTTTGACTGTGTCGGGTATGTCAACAACAACTTCGACTTCAACTGGAATATCGATAGTATCCTCGACTTTGACATCATTACTTGCTTTGTCAAAATCATAGCTCATCAATGGCTTGCCAATTGCATTACTAGAATTCTAATCTCAGGAAGAATTTTCATCAAACACAATATCTCGACTAATCATAATCTTCTAATTAATTAGATTGAACATATGCTACAGTCTTATGATATCCTACCAGAATCATAGGTTCACTATTGTCATCAAGTTTCCTTCTTCTTGCATCAGGAACATGCTTGTAACACATAGAGCCAAACACCTTCATATGACTTACTAATGGCCGTTTCACACTCCATACTTCTTAAGGAAGCTTGTTCTTCATCTTCTTGGTAGGGCACTTGTTCAGTATACAAATAGCAGTCGAAACAGCTTCACCCCATAAGGATTTTGGCAAATTCTTCTACTTTAGCATGCATCTCGCCATGTCCAATATGGTCTTGTTTCTTCTTTATGATATTTCATTATGTTGAGGAGTATAAGGAGAAGTTAAATCACGATCAACATCATGTTATGCACATAATGCTTCAAATATCTTGGATGTATATTCGCCACCTCCATATGTTCGCAGTACCTTGATGATCTTCTTTTCTCTCTAGTTTTCGACAACCATCTTGAATCTCTTAAAGATTTTGAATACTTCGTCCTTTTTCTTGATCACATATATCCATAGCTTTCGATAAACTCGTCAACAAACGAAACAAAATACATGTTTCCACCAATGGTATGCTCTTCAAAAGGACCACATACATCTAAATGTACAACTTCGAGTATGCATGAGGATCTCATTGGCATGGTTGAAACAAAAGACATCCTAGACTGCTTTCCGACTAGACAACCTTCACAGAGTTTTTTGGGCATCTCAAGACTTGGTATACCAGTTACGATATCTTGAGTGATTAGTTTATTAAATGGTCTAAAATTCAGATGGCCAAACCTCAGATGCCACAACCAACTATTTTTCTGGTCGATAACTATTTTTAGACATTGTACCTAAGTCGAACTAATCATGGTCTTAAATGTTCTATTCTTCTACAAAGGAGATTTCAAAACCAAGTTATTATGGATGTCAAAAAGTTCTAAGGCTCCATCTTTCATAACCACTGAGAACCCATTTTCGACCAGTTGTCCAACGATATAGAGTACATCTTTGATTAAGGCTTTCACTCAATTTCTCCTTTGAATAACTATGTTTCTAGCACCTTCAGCTTGCAACGAGCTATCATCAACAAGTTTGATCTTGCTCTTCTTCGACTCGTCGAAATCTACTAACCATACTTTTCGATTAGTCTTGTGATTCAAGCAACTGGAGTTGAGGAACCAGATTTTGGATTAGACATGGTCATCTGCAACTGTAGCCATAACCACCATATAATCATAATCATCTGAATCTTGACGTGCAAGGTTCGCTCCTTCGTCCTTATCTTTTTTCGATCCCTTGTCTTTCCTGTACCAACAATGTTTGGCCAAGTGACCCCACTTTTCACAGTTATAACACTGCACACCTTTTTTCTCTTCTTTGTCTTTCTGATAGAAATTTCCTTTTCCTCTTTTCGAGGATTCAAGAGCTCTATCATCGACCTTATTCTTGTGAGGATTCGACCAAGACTTATTTCCCTGAGTCTTGTTAATTTTTCCTTTGAACTTGTTAGAACCACCATTCTTCTTCCATGACTGAACCTGTAGTGTTTGTATCGAGTCTTGAACTCCTCCTTTCGACAATCCTAATCTCACGTGCCTCCAACGAACCAACCAAATCTTCCTGTTTTAGGGTTTCAATATTGTTGGATTCTTGAATAGCTACAATAATATGATCAAAGTGAGAGTTCAACGCATTACCTTATCAACTATCATCTTCTATGTTAGAGTTGCACCACAACCCTTCATGAGATGGACGAGTTTTTGCACCTTCGACACATAGCCTGCAATATTTTCGTCTTCTCCCATCGATAATAATTTATATTGTCGTCACAAAGTTTGCAAATTGACAACCTTTACTTTCTCACCTCCTTTATAGTAGTTGACAAGAATATCACATGCCTCATCCACCGATTCAGCATGACCGATTCTGTTGAAATTACCTGTATCAACCGTCGATTGGAAGTAAATCATCGTCTTGCAATCCTTCTTCTTGGCATCCTAGTGAGTGGTTCTCTCTGTGTCAGTTTCATCTTCACCAACCGCAAGAACACCATTAGTAACCACTTCTAGGGTTTCATGAAAGTCAAATAGAGATTGCATCTATTTTCTCCATCGAAGCCAATTCTTGCTGTCAAGAGTTGGAAGGGAGTTTGGTAAATTTCTATTACCATTCATCTTTGCAGCAATTGATCAACAACAACCCACGATCCCGAAAACACGGTGTCTGTCATGTGATTCTTGAAAGCACAATCAAGAATCTAACCGGAGCTCTAGATATAATTTTGTTAGTGCTTGAGACACTTTTAGTGAAAGGAGAAAGAGAGAATAAGGAAATAAGGATTGTATTATTGAATTGAGTGATAATAAAACTGAATTATAAAGTATCTATTTATATATATGTAAGTGACTTGACTACTAAGTAAAATAACAAACTAAGTAACAAACCATAAATCCTAATTAGCTTTGGGCTTGGGCCACACAACTCAACTTATATTATATTCAATATCTCATCAGAATTGGTTAAAATATGATGTTTGTGATTGTAGATGGTGTCTCAGTTAATACTCATGGATATTGGATTGCAAGCTATAGATAATGCAAAAAGTAGAGGAGAATGAAGATGGTGTCGGTTAAATATTGCACATTTAACTTTCTCACTTATGCAAAGCACAAAGTTTATGACTATTTGATAGGAATCATATTGGAACACTTGTCTTGAGCTGTTATATTATTGGATCAATGTTTTGTTTATTTTGTTAAACCCATGCAAATTTAGTTTTGGATGACTCAAACTTATCAAAAAGGATTTTATCTCCTACCTTTACGCTGCACCTCCCACCCCTCCAAAATATTTTATAAACTAGAATTTCCTATCAGTTATAATCATTTAAAAAATTTACTCTCTTTTATCAATTTTTTTTTACTCTTCAAAAAATGATAACGGAATGTGCGAAAGAATTCAAAACCAATCATGTTAGAATAGAAATAAATTTTTACACTTTTAAGGTAATAAAAAATATAGAATACTTATTTTTCCGCACTTATGACATTTTTAAAAATACCATATTGTTATATGTTTCGTTTAAAATGAAATATACAGAATGTAATGTGCATTTTCAATATAATAAAAAAATGAAGAATGCTAATTTCTTTGTTGTGATAAACAGTGTCAAGAATGAAGTAAAATTGTGAGAAAGAGAGTTTCTTGATCAACCAAGAAATCATTTATATCATAAAGAGAGAAGAAGGAAGAAGAAGAGAAATAGAATTGGTTAAACGATTATTTCCTATCCACTTTCTCAATGAGCGTTAAATGATTACAAGTGAACAATAACCAACTTCGCTCCTAACAAGTGAGAGAACAACCTATTTATAGACTACTAGAATGTGTATGTTATGTATGAAGATAACACCTATATACATGACATACATAAATACTACATAACATAATACATAAGTTATCTTCGACTACTACATGCTTGAACAATATTCGACTATAATATGCATATTCGACCCTATCGAATCCTGACAACTATCCCTATAGAGACTAGAGTTTGATCCAATACTACAAATATCCACCTTGGGACAAACTCCAAAACATCAATGGAACAAACTAGTTATCATCATGAAGTTTTATCAACGGCATATAATGGAAGAACTTGTTGCTTGGTAATGACTTCGGTGATCATATCAACAACATTGTGATCAGTCAAAACCTTCATCACTTTGACTTATCCTCTTTCAAAGAACCTACTATATTAGCATATGGGATACTATCCATATAGGCCCTTTCGACTTCAGTACTAAAACTTTGAGTTATACTTAGCTTGAATGGCTGAGTTGTTGGCGTTATAACAGGTTTTGAGTTCATCATACTAAACCTGTCGAGAATCTTCCTTAGATATGACTCTTAAGATAAGCATAATTTCGAATGCTTTCTATCTTTCTTGATAGCAATAACTAAAATCTTGGTTGCAGCTCTAAGGTCCTTCATTTCTAATTCCTGGTTAAGTTTAGCCTTCAGCTTCAGTGGGAGGAAGATTTCCTAGGGTGGTGGTCTTCAGGTGGTATGTGTCTGTTACCTCCACCTCCATAATCATGGGGATGAGAATTATGACCACGGTGATGATGGTTATATCTCACTCTAAATTATTTCTCTTTGACTGGTTATAACCTAATGTCAATGGGAGTTCCCCTCGAAGAGGCTTCGAAGTGGTCATGTTACTAAGTTGAGATCTTAGATGGAATATTTTGTTGATTCTTATTGACGAGGAAAAGTCTCGAGTACTGTTGTTGCACCAGGTTGGAGATGTTAGCCAAGGTACTTCTAGTGAGGCTTGAAGTGTTGATTGTCATATGACAGTTCTGGTCTTGGATATTGAAAAAGTGGAGGAGGAAGTAGTTGATGTTGCGGTGGAGGAAGTGAAAATTGATTATGGAGCAAAGGAATTGGAAGAGACTCTTAAACAAACAGTTGGGAAGATGTGATCTGATGTGGTGTTGTAATTGGTTGAGGAACTGTGATCTCTATGGATCTTGGTGCTGAGGAGATTTTTCAATTGTAAGAGTGGGAATGGGTGATGTGTTATCTTGGAATATCTTAATCATCGATTGGACATAAAGAACCGAAGTTGTGTTGCATCGATGGGTTACTTTAACATTTGTCATCAAATAAGGTAGTCGGAAATGTTTATATATGCAAAATGGTTATGGTTGTCGAAACGGTAAAAGAAAACCAATTGTGGGGGCACACTAGCAGAGATCAAAGAGAAAATTGATGGAAATTTTGGGAAAATTAAAAGAGGATTTCCACAAACGACGTCATTATTTCGTACTATTATTCCGTACTGGAATAGAGAATAGATAGAGGTAGAAAATGACCACCTGTCGCGCTGCAAAAAATACCTAAGCCCATCGCACGCTCGAAGATACAACATATCACACCCCGATTTTGACCCTGATTCACCGATTCAACACATTCATCATAGTTATTGCATCTTTACATATCATGCATTCCATACCACATAGTGCTTAGAATATCAGTCGAAATAATATTTCGGATCTATAGGTAGACCGGTTGAATTAATTGTCAAATGTGCGTCAAATAAGCGGGCAAATTTTTTTAAAATCAAGCTTGGAGAAATTAGTTTTATTAATCTACGTTTCACGTAGTTTAACCTGGTGTGCTTGATTTATTTTTTTGGCTAATTTTTCGGACACATTTTGATCCGCCTGAGCGTTTTAACCGGGTGTTTTCCATTTCAAAATTTGATAAAAACATGTATGTTTCCGAGTCATTTATTTTGCATGATCTTTATAGTGCAGTCGTTTAAATTTTTCGAGTATTTTTTACACTCGATTTTATTCATTTTTGATCCGTTTATTTTTATTTTTTAGTCAAAATAATCGGGACGTTTATTTAGGATTAATCGTGTTTTAAATTTGAATTTTGATTGTGCCATTCATTTTTAATTAATTTTTGAAGTTCCACAATTTAATTTATTTTTTGTTAAAGAAAAGTGATGAGAAATATCTTATTTCCTCTCCATACTAAAGGCCAAGTGGCTATTTCCAATTGGCCAATTTCCATAGGATTCCTCACAATTAAATTTCCAGCTAGCAAATCCAATTTTCCTCTCTCAAATCCCAACGACTCTCTCTTTTTAATAAAAGAAAGAAACATTTTTTTGGGGACTCCACTCACACTCTGTACACACACATCCCACTTCCATTTTGCTACTCACGCGACCAACTATACTGACTTGGTGGGTTTCTCCTTTTCAAAATAAGAAAACCACGTTAATTTTAGGAGGGGTGGGTGGAGGTCTAGAAAAAATAGACTTTAGTATTTTGGCTTCTTTTTCAAGGTGAAGCACACCACTTGCAAAACACTAACTGTTGCCACCGTGGAATTCTTTCCCAACCAAACCAGAACCAAACATCATCAAAAACACCTTTTCCACTCTTCCTCTTTTTCGACAGAGATTGAACCTTTTTCACCGCGACACTCAACCTCGTTCTAACCGAAACTCCAGACTCTTCTTCATATTCAAAACACCTTCTAACAAAACACAAAAAAACAAAATACATAATACCCCCACACAACCAGATATGCATTTCAAAATTGCTTCAAACTCCAACAAAACCAACACCTAATACTGGTAGTAGCGACGAAGATTGTTGGAAGATCTTTTGGTGGATGTGGTACAACTGTTGAAGATAATACACACATAATTGATTTACAGCAACAACACCAACAATATCAACAACCCAACAGGATAACTCAAAGTTTCAACTATTTCTATTCAAGCGGAAATTCACGTTTTTTTGGTAAAATTTGATTTCAAGTTTGCTAACATATTATAAACATTGTTGGCCTCTGTTTGTTTGGTGTTGTGAATCCCTTATTTGATTTTACAAATGTCTTGACATTTTTCTTGTTTGTTTTCGTTGCAATGTCAAAAGGCCGAACTCGGTTTTCTCTCCTGTATACGTGAGCATGTATTGTTGTCTGTTGCGTTTCATTGCGTTTTGCCGGCTGTTTATGCTTATTTCATCTCATTTAGCTTATGTTTAGCAATATGCTTATGGTGTGGCTCTCTATTCTTTCATTACATTACAATGTCAGAAGTTGATGTTGTTTCACTTTTGAATAATTTTCAAATGCATGCGCCATGTCGATGCATCATGTCAGTTACATTTTTTAGCTGTTGTCTGTGTGTTCTTAAAACATTAAATTTTCGAATTAAAAAGATGAGCCTGAAACCGTTTTTTGTTTTTGTTTTGAAGCATCTTGTTTTCATTTCAACTTTTGTTTGGTTGGAATTTAATATTGGTTTTATGATTTGGATTTATGGGATTTTGTTTTTGAGTTTAGAAGTTAACAATGTGTGTTTTAGAGTATTCATTTGGTGGCAGCATGGAATACCATGAACAGTGTCGTGCATGTACTGCTGCAAGTCTGAATGTGACTTGGTCAATTTTCCTTCCCTTTTCGTTCTTCTTATGTATAGATATTTATGCATGGGTCATACTTGACAAGCGAATGACTCAGGCTGAGTGGTAAGCCATTTGGCTTGTATTCCCGAAGTCATCAGTTTGACTCATGGCGTGGGCTTATTTTGGTTTTATTTGTCCCCCTTTTTACATTTTTGTTTTTCCAACGAAATTTAATTTACATATCCATGGGTGCAGTTATCCCATGACTAATCACTCATGGCCTAGTGGTAGAGGCATTCAATGCTTCTTACTATTTTTACCATTTTAATTTTTATTATTATTATTATTATTATTTTATTATTATTACCATTTTTTTTTTTACTATTTTTAACCTTTTTATGTTTATTCCTTTTTTTTAGATACTTGTTGATTTTTTACTGTTTCTCTGATTTCTTTTCTTGATTAAATATCGAGCTTTAATCTTTGGATTCAACAATTCCTCATGTTGGGGTATTCCATGATTATTTTATCGAGATATTGATAGTATTTCGTCGCATTTTGATTAATCACATATGACATTTTAATTGTTGTCAATATGCGCAAACCGGCTTTGAGCACATTATCTAGGCTTTTTTGTTTGCTTTTCAATTTCCATTTGCCTTGCACGTTCTTGCGTTATGTGACTTTGATTCGCATCCTCGCATCCCGATTTTAATCGATACACGTCCCGATTTTACTTCTTTCAATTTAATTTTTGAATGTCTTGTAAATATAACTTGTTGTGTTGTTTATTTTCTTCACATGGCTTACTCTTGGGCCTTCTTGCAATGAGACCATCCTCTTGCACCTACACTCATGCATTACTTATTCATTGATTGAGCCCGATTTAATTGTTTCATTATCTTAAAACCCCATTCGACAAAGTGTACCCCCATCCCCATGGCATGTAATAATTTTACCGTTTTTATTTCTTTAATTTCTTGATTATTTAGCTGGTTACTAACACAAGAATAAAATCAATATTTTTTCCAAAATATCAAAAATAATCACTCGATCCAATGCCGAGTATTTTCTCAATAAACAAATCAATCCATTCATATCCATTCTACTTATTTCAAACCTTTTCTTTCAACCATTTCATTCAAATCTTTCTTAATCGTCCATCAAATGTTTGATCCGACGTCAAGCCATTTTCACAATAAAAACTCAAAAAATACTTAATTTTTATTTAACACTTTTCAATAAAGATAGAAATGGAACATAATGGATACCACGAGCTCCTGAGACTAAGATTCAAGATGGATATCTCGCCCATCTTAGCTCTCGCCATCATTTAAAACCGTCAATGCGGTTTCTCCAAACATTTCTCAATCAAATCTCAAAAACACATAAAAATATCAAACCTTTTTGCAAATAAGATGGAAATAGAACGTGGTGGATACCACACACTTCTGAGACTAAGATTCGAGATGTATATCTTACCCATCCAGGTTCTCGCCATTACTCAAAACACATCAAACCAATCAAATTCTTTTATCGCCGTCGTGTAATTGACCCTCAAACCCTTTTCTCATACGAAAAGTATTTTGTTTCAAAATGATGCAAAACAATGTTTCGGCCACTTGAATGTGTGAGTAAGCTTGCGACGTTTCTCGCGAATGTTGATTTGTAAATCCATTCGCTCGTAATGCAAACGTCTCCTTCTCCACTTGTTTTGGGTAGTCTAACAATGTTTTCATCGATTGACACAAAATAGCTTTCGCTAAAATCGACCAATAAATAAAAACTTTCTACCCAAAATAACGTAAGCCTTGAGTTCCCTATTGCACCCAGAGATACGTAGGAGTAGGATTTGTAAATCTTGTCAGGCCCATTAATAAAAAACTTAGGTTTAATCCCCTTCGTTGCAAAATCCAAAAACATTCTTCTCTCTTTTATTCTTTCTTTCCCACCTAATAACTCGAGAAGGTTAACATTTCAAACTAACACTAACGCGCACAACTAACCTAAAGGTTCCCATTGAGTACAACGGACGTGAAGGGTGCTAATACCTTCCCCTTGCGTAATCGATCCCGAACCCTGATATTGGTTGCGACGACCATAATCATTGTCATTATTTCTTGGGTTTTATCGATATTTCACCTTTCATTTCTAGGAATAAATAAAGTTCGGTGGCGACTCTATTCAGTCCATCATTGCGAGCATGGATTGCGCTTCGCTAGGTCGTGTTCTCATTTTTTTCGAGGTACAACACAACAAAGTCGCCACCGAACTTCATTTATTCTCGAAGAAAAGGGAAAATATCGATAAAACCCAGGGGAAGAGAAACGGGTAAGGAAGTCAGTTATACAAGGGGAAGGTATTAACACACATCACATATGTTATACTCAATGAGAACCATTTTGATTATTCTTTGTGCGAATGAGTGTTACTATCTAAAGGTCACTTGTGAAATTCTAAAAGGAAAAAAATAAGTTTAATAATTAGTGTGCTCGCCAAGGATTTGAACTCTCGTGCCTATATATTCTTATAGTGCAATGAGAAAATCAAAGTTTTGTAGTTCATGATAGAAAATACGGATGTGTTGGTTGCTTTTAGGGAACAATTATAATCGTATCCTAGAAGTGTGTAGACGTTAGCTGATTCTGATCCTTGTCTGGATGCTCTTAGCTTTTAGTCTGATTGCTAAGGAACATATTATAACTGTTCTTTTATGAAAAGAAAGAAAATTGTTTTGAAAAGATTTGTGTGATAAAAGAAAAAGAAAGAGTTGTTTGAATAGAAAAAGAAATTGCTTGCTTGAAGTGTAAAAGACTGTTGTGAAATGAGGAAAGTGTTGTGAAATGAGAAAGGGGTTGTTTGTGTGTGGTGAAAGTATTGTTTAAACCAAAGGTTATATTGTTTGAATCCATATGTAGGTGTGTATGAACCAAAGAGTGTGTGTGGCATTAAACAGTAGGTGGTATGACCAATGCAGAATTGTAGGATTTTGCCTAAATCCAGGGATCAAGAGCTACAAATGAGGGTGTTTTCCTAAGAATCAGGTCTGACAAGGAAAATAAGAAAAGGAAGGGTTTGTCTAAGCACCGGGCGTGACAAAACAAGCATGTAGGAGAAAGAGGGTTTGCCTACGTACGAGGTATGACAAGGAAAATAAGAAAGAGATCAGCTTGTCTAAGCACCGGGTCTGGCAAGACAAACATGCATGAAAAGAGGGTTTGCCTTGAAGGAGAATTGCGGTCCAAAACGCAGCGGAAATTAAAATTTTCTCCTTTAGAGATCCTTACGAATGGTCATGATCAGTGATAGAATATTTACCTCTTGTGACGGTTGAAACCTTTGGTGCAGATCTCTTGTGACGATCAAAACCTTTGATGCAAATCCGCGAAGCGATCACGAACGTTGAACGATGACAACGTCTCTACTCAGTCCACACGAACGGTTTCCTTCAATCTCAGTGCTAGCTGGTGTTAGGGACCAATTAGTACTACTTTTTATACCATTTTATTGGTCCCTTTTACCAAGTTTTGATGTAATTACACACTTTTATCTTCACTATTTTGTATAAATGCAATTAGGTTTAGTTTATTTTGTTTTGAATAGTTATTTCACATTTTATGTTAGTTTTGTAGAATTGTGGATAAGCAAGACCTTGGATTGCAACAATACATTTTGGAGGAAGCTTGCCAAACAAGGAAGCTGGAGAAGCAACAGTTCGCGCCGCGAACTTCCTTCGCGCCGCGAAGGCTGCGAATCCAGCAAGCTGACCAAGGGTCAAAAGTGCTGCTGTGCAGGAAAAGTTAATTGCCATTTTGATGTCTGCCTGGGAATTGCTTTTCTGCATGAGATGACAAAGTCCAATTAGGGAAATGTCAACCTTTTTGGTAGAGACAAAATAGTTTAACCGAGGGCATTGAAACATTATTCATTATCATTGACACATTGTTCTTGAGAGTTTTTTTTGGTAAGAGAGAAAAACAGAGTTTTTCTTATTGAACTTTCTGCTTTGTAACAATGGTGATGAGGAGCTAAAATCCCTTTTGTCAAGTTTGGAGGTAGTAGCTATTCTCATCTGTTTATGTATTCACTTTGATTTATATATTTGATAAGGATTGTTGATGTATCGAATACTATTTTTGCCCTAAGTTGAAAACCAGATTTGAGTAGTTGTCGAGAGAGATTACTTGAGTTTAGACATAAAACAGATTTTCAAGTAGTGAATAAGTTGTAGAGATAGATTTATTCATTACTCTTCTTTGGTATTAAACATTAAAGATTGCTATATTGATAGTTAGGTGGAGAGATCGTCTAAGGATCAATATAGTGATTATCACAATATCATTTAGACATAAATGACTTTGAGAGGATACTTGAACATCATCAATAATCTTGAATCTATTTATTTATCATAGGGAAACATAAACATTTGAAATAGTGAACTCAAATCTTGCCAAGCCTTTATATTTGACTAAAACCATTTCATAGTTTTTGTTAACATTTATTAACAAGATACTTTTCCAAACAAAACAACCCTGTTACTTTCTAAACTTACAACATTTGAATTATAGAACGGCGGTAATATTACCCAATCTCTGTGGATACGATACAAAAATATTTGCCGAAGATATACTCTTTCAACAGCTGGTACGAGTGAAGGCTTTGAGTGAGAGAGAGAGAGAGAGAGAGAGAGAGAAAACGAAAATAATGCAACCGCAAATTTTTGCTTCTGCATAAGGGTTCTATTTATAGAACCACTTGTGTGGGCTTCAAGCTAAAAGCCCACTTAAGTGTATTTTGGCCCATATCTTATAATATGCCCAAAATCACTTAAGCTCATGGTACCTTACCATATTTCGTATTCTACTCAAGTACATCGTACCTTACGATGCTCTATAACTCACTTAAGGGCACCATACCTTACGGTATTCCTTAGTTACTCTATCTCTCATCAATCCGTCCTTTGTGTGTGACCCTGTAGGTTTTCGTGACGTTGGCAATTATATTAAATCACGCATTTAACATAATAAACAGTGAGCGGTATCTAGCAACACATCACTGCTACCCAAGACACGAAAATGTCATGTGATCTGACAATTCCTTCTGTGATAATACTTATGTGTATAATTATCCTTTTGCCCTTATGTCTATATTGAACACAAGGCATAGACCGTGTCATCCTTGTTCAGTTCAATATTGGGCCCATGGACATTTATCCTATTACGCAGGATGGGCAAATTCCATCTAGGACATTCATGTCCCTCAGCATGCTTTGTGGAGTACCCATTAACTGTCTTTATGGTTATCCAGTTACGGACAACGTTGGATCAGCAATAAAGCACTCGACTCTACATCTAGGATCCATAGTGGTTTCAGGTCGAAGAGTGGAATACACTATTATCACCATGAGAATAACTTATGACACTTTGCATAACTTTCTATTTAGTATTCTCATAGCGGGTCAATCCGGTACAAATATTACTCCTAATATTCATACCTATGTTTAAGACTTGATAACTCTTTATCCATGATCCATGAGATGTGATCATCAGTCTACAAACATAATAGTCTTAATGCTTTAATGTTATCCCACTTCACACTAAAGCTCGACTACGAATACTTTAAGAATAGTGTCCTTATGTTTAATGTGATCTCATGATTAAGTCATACTTGATACATTAAACAGACTAGCTATTCTAGGGACTTTATTAATCAACCATAATAAAGAGAATGCCTTTTATTATTCGATACAAGTACCAAAATGTATTGGCCTCTAGGGCTTACACCAACATGCCTAAGCACGAGGTTTGACAAGGAAAACAAGAAAGAGAAAGGAGTTTTGGTTCAAAGATGGGTGTTTAACCATGAGGTGATTAACCCAAAGAATGTATGGATATTAAAGATAATGTTTTGTTTGATCCAAAGAGGTAAGTGTAAGAGACAAGTGTAATGGATGTTGATTGTTGAAGTGTCTGTGGGGAAGAAGACTTGACAGCTATTCGATTTGAGTTGTACTAAAGAGTGTGAGTGGAGGTGAATAGTTTGAACAAATGGGTCAGCGTCTCGTATCCAAAGATGTTCAAAATAAGGATAGGAATACTCCCTCTCATCCCTTCTCCACTACTTAAGGCTCATGGCGCATAATTCGCATCATAACTGACAAGTGTTGAAAGAAGAATCTTTTTGTTGTGCTTGAGCAGTGATTCAATATTGAAGTCCAGTGTCGTCAAAGTATTGCAGGAGAAGCTTGACTTGACTTGAGGTCCAATGCAGTGCAAGTACTGAGGACTAATCCTATCAAGTTATCAAGAGGCTTATGATCACTTGATTGGATAAGCAAATTAGACATATGTCAAATGACTAGTTGATCAAAGATAACTTTGATCAATTAGACAATGATGGACAAGATCAGAGTATACAAGCACATAGATTTATTAAAGGTCTAAATCCTTAAGAAATATAAGTGTTCATCATGAATATTAATCTCTAAAATTAAAACTAGTCTAAATTTAATATGGACATATTTATTATTTTATAAAATTCTAAATAAAAAATTATCCTAAAAACTAATGATTAATTTTCTAAACTAATGTATATTGTTTTTTATTATTTTTCAAAGTGTGGACTAAATAAATGTTTAGAAAAAACAATTAAAATCATCTAAGCATTTTTCATAGTACATTTCAAAACCTAATAAAATGTGAAAAATTAGAAGAAAAAAAGATAGAAGAAATAGGGAGAAAGTAAGAGGCAGAGAGTGTAGTGTGTATTGGGATGTGTAGTTAGCAATCTGTATGGGCTTGTAGGAAGCCTGATACCATTGTCAATGGAGCAACATGGGGTGTGAAGCTATCATGGCGCGCACATAGCTAAATGCTTGGGCCTAGGCCTTCTGAAGCCCAAATGTGTAGCCAAATGAGAGGGATGAGAGTTCAGGAAACAATAACTCAATCTCATTCTTACCTTGTTCATATCCTCACCAGAGTTACAACCTTGCCGCACCTTAAATCACTTCTGGTGGTGACGGAGGTCCAAAGCCTTTCAAAAATACATCACCATGTTTGTCTAATCTCCCTCTTTCACAATCCATCATTAACTTTCCCTAATTTATCACCACTTGTTCCAATCAAGCAAAAGAGTGCAAAACCCTAAAAACTACTTCAGGAATTAAACAACGCAAATGACCTAAAAGGAATCCAAACCTTGGGGGTTTGGCTCCTTAAGAACGTCACTACATTGTGGTAACAGTAAGGGCACAAGTTAAAGAGGAGGAGGCGTGAAACCTACCAATGAGGACAAGAAGTTCCCTGGAAATTGTTGGAATGAAGAAGATGAAGCAAAACAAGAATCCCAGATAAACTTCAGAGAGGTGATCGCTTCAACCTTGCTTATCTTCTGCTATCTTCTTCTTCTTCTCAAACGTATAATATGTAGGTGAGATTTTGAGATGTTGTTGTGTTGCTGATTTATTCCACGTGCCTGAGATTGAGAGTTGAAAGAATTTGGTGAGCTTGAAAAATTCAGAGAGCATATGTTTGAGCCAGAAAACCAGAGAGAGTTGAGTATTTGGTGACTTTACAATGAGTTGTGATTGTGATTGTGATTCAAAGAATGATGATTGGAGAAGGCGTTGAGGAATTTAGAAGAGTTGATGTTGTAACTGAATCGGGCAAGTCAGGCAATTTCGTTAGGGCAGTTAGGGCACTGTTAACTTCAAGTGTAATTAGAGGGAGAGTTTGTTAGGATGATTCACAATGTTTAACAATGGTCGGAAATGTTAATTTTTTGTTTGAGTTTCAGTTAATTATGAATATACTTTGGATCGAATTAGTTATGCAAGTGAACTAGAAAGTTAGTTAAGATGAGTTTAATGCAGAGACAAGTTAGGTTTAGCTAGTTTTTTATGATTCAGCTGGAAGAAAAAACATTTAATTAACTCTTTGTTGAACTTATAATGTTGAGTTGATTTCATTGAAAGTCAATTAGAATTGTTAGTGTAGATTTTTTTTAGTATTGAGTTATTTTTGTAGTTAGTTAGTTAACTAAATGAATGTTAGATTGTTAGTGGAGTTTGTATTGAATTCAAAGTATGCTTTACTATGTTATGTCTAATGAAAACAAGTCAGTGTATGTACTGATGGTTAATGATTAGAGAGTAGTTAGCAAGTTCACAAATTGAATTTGAACTTGAGGGTGAATTCAGAGTTAGTTATGAAGCTCTTTTACTTATGTGTTAAGGGACCGTTATTACTTTTAAGATTGAATAAAATTAGTGAAATTATGAACTTAATGAGAATGAATTGTTGTTGCATTTGGTTAATGATGCCCTCTTGTAGTGTAAAGCTTTGTGAATTATTCTTGAATTTTGAACCCAAAATATGGCAATTGGTCTTATTGACTATTGTGAGTTATGTATTTGGAAACGGTTTGAAACTACTAATGTTTGAAAGTAGGAAGTAATTGAATTGTGAATGACTGGGTTGGTTAGTTAACGTGTATAATCTATTATTCATGTTAACAGGTTAGTAGTTAATTAATTGTTATAGTTGTTAATGTTAGAACAAGATTTGGTTCTGCATTTATACCTTGAGTTTTGATGATAACAATATTGTATTTGTGTGAGAATAATTTTGGTACCCTAATGATTTGTTATTGTGTAGCTTTAATAGTTAGTTCTGATTCTGAGTTTATGACGTGCAACGTCATCAGTTTCTGAATATTGTGTTCCAAATTCCACTTTTGCGCTAATCATGAGAAGCTCTGAAAGATGTTCAATTTGATGTTGCAATGATCTTTCTACTTCTATATTGATTTGTTCCTAAAAAGTTTCTAAGGATATGCTATGTTGGTGTTGCAATGTTCTCTCGGTTTATGCTTCTGGATGTGACTCTGATCATCAAGCTTCTAAAAAATGGCAAGCTTATGAAGTTTTACTACTTAGCTAAAGATTCTGAAGATCTCAAGCTAGATTTTGAGGTTGTCAAGGTTATCAAGGTTCTGACTATAGTGTCCGAAGGTTCTGAAGATTCTAAAGATCTCAAGCCAGACTGCTAACACTGTCAAGGTTCTGACTAAAGACGCTGAAGTTTATGAATCCAACTATATGTTTCTTCATTTCATGCTCCATCATTTATTCATCAGAAGCCAATGAATTTGAAGATTAAATCAAAATGGATACGTGATCAAATAGTACATGGTGCAAATCGAATATTCCTTCCACTACTTGAAATCGTGGGAAAATGATAGCACTATACATTCACATGGCTTCAATGTCATTGGAACCAAATGGGTTTTCAAAAACAAGACCAATGAGAAAGGCAAAGTCATCATAAACAAGGATTGACTGGTAGCACAAGATTATACTCAGCAAGAAGGTATATAGACTATACAAAAACCTTTGCTCTAGTTTCTAGGTTAGAGTATATTTGTCTTTTAATTTCGTTTGCAGTCAATCTTAACATCATTCTTTATCAGATGGATGTTAAGAGTGCATTCTTAACTAGATACATTTCTGAAGAAGTGCATGTGCACCAATCCCCTGGTTTTGAAAGTTCTTAAAACTCAAATTTTGTTTTTAATATGAAAAAGTCGTTATATGGTCTGAAATAGGCTCCCAGAGCTTGGTATGATAGACTAAGTAACTTCCTTTTGGAAAATGATTTTACTAGAGGGAAAGTGGACACAACTCTCTTTTGCAAAACCTTTAAGAATGATATTGTGTTTATGCAAATTCATGTTGATGATATTATTTTTTGGTTCTGATAATGCTTCATTGTGTAAGGATATTACTAAGTCAATGCAGGAAGAATTTAAAATGAGTATGATGGGAGAACTTAAGTTCTGTTTGGGAATCCGGATTGATCAATGTTCAGAAGGAACGTACATTCATCAGAGCAAGTATACAAGAGAACTTCTGAAGAAGTTTAATTTGTCAGAATGTAAGCAAGAAAAGACTTCAATGCATCCTATATGCACTCTGGAGAAAGAATATGTAAGCAGTAAGGTAAATCAGAAGCTATTCAGAGGTATGATAGACTCGCTCCTTTATCTAACACCTTCTAGGCCTGATATTTTATTCAATGTCTGCTTATGTGCTCGCTTCCAATCAGATCCTAGGGAAACTCACTTAACTATTGTTAATAGAATCTTTTGGTATCTGAAAGGTATTATTAACCTTGGTTTGTTTTATATAAAATCAAGTGAATATAAATTAGTAGGCTATTGTGATGCTGACTATGCTGGAGACAGAATAGAAAGAAAAAGTATTTCTTAAAGTTATCAA
Source organism: Lathyrus oleraceus (assembly GCF_024323335.1). Lineage (NCBI taxonomy): Eukaryota > Viridiplantae > Streptophyta > Magnoliopsida > Fabales > Fabaceae > Lathyrus > Lathyrus oleraceus. The sequence goes on along the minus strand of NC_066580.1, from coordinate 431,270,547 downwards.
TTTCCGGGAGACAATTTAATATCATGGTCCAACAAGAGACAGTCAACAATTGCACTTTCAACAGCCAAAGTTGAGTATATCACAACTTCTGGATGCAGCACTCAGATACTCTGGATGAAGAGTCAACTGGAAGATTATCAGATATTTGAGAGTAACATTCCTATTATCTATGATAATATTTCTGCTATTTGTTTGTCTAAGAATCCTATCTTGCATTCTAGGGCTAAGCATGTTGAAATTAAACATCACTTTTTACGTGACTATATTCAGAAGGGTATTTTTTACTTAAAATTTATTGGTACAGACCATCAATGGGTTGATATCTTTACAAATTTCCTTGTTGAAGATAGATTTGTTTTCATTCTGAAAAACTTATTTATGGACTTTCGTCCATAATGAAAAGATGAATTTCATAATGTTAAGCTTCCAGAACTCTTGATTAGATTCTGAGAGTTTATTTGTTGATTCTGAAACATGAGTTTTTTGAAGTGAGGAAGTTTCATGAATCAAAAAGGTTATGATTAGAAGAAATCTTATTGATTTGTCTTTCTTATTTTGAACAGTCGTTGCATTAAACAATTGTCTTTTCGTTTAATATCGTGTGGTTCTTAGTGGTAACAGTTGTCCCATTTTCTGAGTATGCATGATAATGGCCTGACACATTGGGTTTCTATATCTCGGGATTAGGTTATATCGTTTACGTTTCCCTATGACGGTGTATTCCTTTTGTTGTCATCATTACTAATATTTTTTCTTTTTATAAACTCACTTCACTCACATTTTCACACTATGCGCACTTTACTCCCACACTTTCAATATTTCAAACCTTCAAACAACTTCTTTGCAACTGTTTATCTTCATCTTCATTATCATTTTACAATGGCTGCTATTCAACAACAGCAATCTCTTATTCAATCCATTGCTGATGAGAATCATCCCGTTATGGAAGGGATTCCCGAGTTAACCCTCAATACTCCTGATAATGAGTTAATGGTTCTATGTGAAACCAAGATTCTGAAGTGAAGTTCATTAGAATGTTGATGTTAACAATCAGTGCTCTGGATAACATCAAGCAACTTATGAAGACAAACCAGATTTTGATGGAAGATCATTCTGGTGCTTCAAAAAGGTTAATCAATTTTTTTTCTTTCATTCAGATTTTATCTTTTTAGGATTATACATCTCAGAGAGTGCTTTGTGCTTCTGTAAGATGTATCTTTCTGTGATTACCTGTACAAAATAGTTCATCAAAATATATGTTTTTGTCATCATAAAAAAGGGGGAGATTGTTAGAAGAAGATTTAGTTATGTATTTATACCTTGAGTTTTGATGATAACAATGTTGCATTAGTGTGAGAATAATTTCGGTACCCTAATGGTTAGTTATTGTGTAGCTTTAATAGGCAATTATGATTCTGAGTTATGACATGCAACGTCATCAATTTCTAAAAATTGTGTTCCAAATTTCGCTTATGCGCTAATCATGAGAAGCTCTAAAAGATGTTTAAGTTGCTGCTGCAATGATCTTTATGCTTCTGTGTTGATTCACTCCTGAGAAGTTTCAGAGGAGACGTTATGTTGTTGCTGTAATGTTCTCTCGGTTTATGTTTCTGGATGTCACTTTGATCATCAAACTTCTGAAGTTTTGTTACTTAGTTGAAGATTCTGAAGATCTCAAGTCAGACATTGAGGTTATCAAGGTTTTGACTGAAGAGTCAGAAGATTCTGAAGATTTTAAAGATACTGAAGATCTTAAGCCAGACTGCTGACGCTGTCAAGGTTCTGACTAAAGACTCTGATGTTTTTGAACCCAGCTGTATGTTTCTTAATTTCATGCTTCATCATCTATTTATCAGAAGCCAATGAATTTGAAGATAAGATCAAAATGGATACGGGATCAAATAATACATGGTACAAATCAAATATTTCTTCCACTACCTGAAATCATGGGCAAAAGACGGTACTATACATCACACATGTCACTAATATTATAGGTGAATGATGGTACTATGTATCACTCCTTTCACCAATCCAACAGTGGATAACCGTTCTATTGGTATCCCCATTTTGTCCTCCAATGGTCTCTTTTCTTATGCTATATAAGTGGGACTTGGAGACTTGAAGAAGAGAAGAATTGCAACAATTTTACAAGACTGTTTTCTACGTGAAAAAGATCTAAACTTTGTGAATACTTTTCTTTAAGTATTTGTTTTTCATTTGTGTAAAATCTGCTTGTGTAGAACCAACTTGTAAACACAAAACCTTTTATTCAAACTTGTTTTTTGTAATTTCTTAAGGAGACGATGGTATAGTCGGATCCTTGAGAAGACAAAGAAAGTTGTTCTTTATGATTCCTTAAGGAGACTAGGGTATAGTTGGATCCTTGAGAAGACAAAGAAGGTTATTCTTTGTGATTATTATAATCAGTTGATTATAGTGGATTAAGTCCTTGTGTATAAGGAGAAATCACCTTTGCGGGTGGACTGGAGTAACTTTGAGTTTCAAGTGAAATAGGATAAAAATACTTGTGTTTTTATCTCTTTATTCTTAACAGTTGTGTGGTGTTCTTGAGTTGGTAAAAAGCTTTTGTTCTAACTCGAGTGTTAATTGAAATGGGGAATCTAACTAAACTATATTGAATGTTAGTCTTGAATGTAGTAGAAATGAATATTATGCTACATGTTATGTTGAGTTAATTTGGATGTCTTGGTGTTAGTCCTCATTATGTATGTGTATGCTTATACATGGATGACACATTGTTTCTAATTATGTACTGTGTGGTTATGTGTTGCTGGGATGATACATGGTGTGAATGTATTAATATTGACAAGGCCATACATGAACCAAGAGGACACTTTAAACAAAATCAAGACTCATGAAGGATTTTGAACAATAGGAGATGGCTTAGAGATGGATAAGAGTAAGGACTAGGGTTTAAGACTAGGTAGTTGATTTTGGTCGACTGTTTGTTAACAAATATGTACTTTTTTTTTAGATTTTGATTTGGGACCTTTTGTAATGTAATGCACAAATGATTTGTAATGAAATTAGCTTCCTTTTGTATGAATTTTGTAATTTGTGTTCTTGAATGCTTTCCTTTCCATAATTTGAATGACTCTGGACTGAAACTGAATCTTGGATTTGAATCTGTTGATCACCTAAATGAAGTTGCATACCATGAACCAAACAAAACAAAAACCAAGGTAGTCACCAGATAACCATAATATCAAATGCTAAATAATATGATCAGATGATCAAAACCAAATATTAGGGTTCCTCTGAGGACTTGACCAAAAAAATCAAGATCAATTCACCAATTGGTTGTACCCTCACCTAGAAGTTGCCAAATGAAGCATCATGGTTATAAGCTTGTCAAATACCTTAATTTATGGTAATAAGGAATATTTGAATCTAATGATGATATTTGAAAAAACACCACTGAAAATGCATGATTAGGACATATGAGTTTATGTAGATGAAATGAGCAAATGAAAAAAAATATGACAAATTTTGGGGAATGACACCATCGTAAAAGGTTTCTGACCACCGTAGAATGGTTTAAGAGAAAGGATATCCCGTGGATAGTATTCAACGCTTAAGTCAGCATTTGAGAAAGATGGAATTGTTGCAAGTGTTAGTAAAAGATAACTTGAATATAACTCAGAGTCACACTTATATAAGGATGATAATTAGAATCACCTCGACTAATCCGACTTAGATTGTAGAGGATCATTGAGTACACGTCAACATCAGAGTGATTTGGTTCTAATATTTATACTCTATTATAATTCTTATCTTATAATTCTTTTTTTCATTTTCATGAAAATCCTAACCTCATTTCTCTTCTTTTTCTTTTGCTAAAATGGTATCAAAGAATCGATTAACTCAATAGAATATTTGCAACAGTGAAAATCAATACTGATAGAAAATCAAATGCCAAAGAATGAATAAGAATAAGATATAAAAGGCCAAAACTAAAACATCATTCATAGCATATAAAAATGATAAATTACTAGAATACATTGACTTCTATTAAAACCTAAAAGAATCACATATAGCTTCAACCAAAATCCTCTTAAACTCACTTTTGGTATATTCAAAATTTATCAATGCTTAATGCTGCTTTTTTTTCTTTCTGGTGATGATTTCATCATCATCATCATATTCATTTCATTAAGACATTAATTAATCTTTGATTCCAAATTCTGCAGGATCAGTACCAGGCTTTGCACCAATTGCAAAAAACTCAATAATAACTTCCAAAGGCATACCCTTTGTTTCAGGAACTTTTAAGTAAACAAATATCCATGAAATGATGCAGCCACCAACAAATAAAGCGAATACGCCGCTGAGACCGAGAAGTTGGAGCAAATAAGGGAATGTCAACGTGACGGCCAATGTACAAACCCAATATGTAAGAGAAGTAAGGGAAATGCAGATTCCGCGAACACTAGTCGGGAAGATTTCTGCACATATGATGTTGGGAATAATACCAAGACCCATGCAGAAGAAGCTTTCATAGACCACAACACTGATAGCTGAAATTGATGCATCTAGGACAGAGCTGAGTTGAAAAAACTGTCTCAGTACTAGTACTAGGAGACATACTATCAAAACCGGTATTGTGTACAGCATGATTGACCTGTCATAAGAAAATAGACAATGTTATGTGTCATGAATGTTGGATGTATATCTATATGAAAACACTTTGACTTCATAACTAGTGTTTTCAGCTTATTTTAATAAGCTCTCAAGGGGGAAAAGAACTTATATCTATATGAAAACAATTTGATTTCATTTTTACTTTTGTTATAGAAATCGCCTATACTTTAACACTTCAATGATGGGTGTTTATATTGTAAGTGCTTAATTGAGTTGTATATCTCAGCAACACCTAACTCTAATGTAGTAATACAGATAAGGCTAGCTTAACACATGAAATAGAAACAAGATAAATGTGTAATTAATACTGAGTCATAGTTTTAGACATACCGTCTGCCAGCAACATCCATGAGCCTTATGGAAATAGCTATACACGGAAGCATGCAAAATGTTGTAATGATATTTACGAGAAAAGAAGCAGATATTGAACTGATGCCTAAATTTGATAGAAGAGCTCCTACTCCTGCCTGCTCAAGAATCTGAGGAGCATAGTATAGAAATCCATTTATGCCTGCAGCCTGCAATGTGTATTATTGATTTTCAGAATCAGATAGAAACAAGTTGGTTTATAACCACTTTTTTGGATGGAATATCAATTATAGAATGATACAGTATACTCGAGTGATGTAATGTAATACTAAAACACAATGCAAACTAATTGTACCTGTTGAAGAATTTGAAGTCCTATTCCAACAACTAATGCACGCTTGACGCCTGGTTCTAGAAGAGCTCTCCACTTCGGACCTTTTGTAGCTACTTCTGGCAGTTGCAATGCATCACTAGTTCCAAGAACTGACCGACTGACTATACCAGCAGCCTGAAAAGCTTCACCACCATCTGTATGTATGTCATAGCCAGAAGTTGAAACAAATGAAGCATGAGAAGACTGAGACACTGCAGCAGCTGAAGGATCTGCATGCAAATAAACCCTTTGGAGCCCTTCTTTTTTCCCAGCCATTGCATCATCAGTTGATTTGTAAACCAATTGCCAACCTCCACCGATGTCTGTATTTCTCGGTGTTTCAACATCATTTGCATTAACCAAACTGCTATTGCTTCTCATAGCTAACATGTCCTTAGATCCATGAGCCCTATCAGCACCCCCATGAAATGGATTCAATGGGGTACGCAGGTTGTCACTGGTACCAAACGGGCTAGGCTCTGGATCTCCCGTGCTAAATATACTATTAGCATTGTTAATCAACATGCTATTTGAACGTCCGCTCTCGATGAGAGTACTCTCATGCAAACTTCCAAATAGGTTGACAATAGGATCTTTGAGATTAGCAGCTGCTTGAGATGAAAAGCTTCCTTGCTGAGACAACATACTGCGCGATGCATAGCTTCCGTGCTGAGACAACATACTGCGCGATAGCATGCTACCTTGCCCACTCACAGGTTGAGCAATCATTGTAACTCCCTCATTAGGTCCATATAATTTTATATAATCTTTTCCTGCTTCTTGGTTGATAAGGATCTCACTAGCTGGAGCAACTACATATTCTTCAATGGAAATGTCTTCACCCCCAGGCCTGAGACCCTCCGCGAGCAAAGCCAGCTCCCCTATAAATCAAACACAGCAGATTCCTAATCAGTTGAGAAATAACGTTGCAGAAAATATAAAGCTAACAATAACAAGCAAAGGCTAATTAAGTGTAACCTGAGACATCATCGATGCGTCGAAGTCTTTTCAAAACTTTCTCAGCCTCAAGGATTCGACCTTTGCTTACAAGCCATCGAGGAGATTCAGGGAGATAAAACACAGTCAAGAAAAAATAAAGCACAGAAGGAATAGAAATAACACTAAGCATAAGTCTCCAACTAGGCGATTGTAACAAGGACATTGAGAAAACAAGAATATAAGCCAAAAACATTCCAGCAGAACAAGCGAACTGAGTAAGAGTGTTCAATTGTCCTCTTATATCAGCAGGCGCAATCTCAGAAATGTAAAGTGGATTAAAAGTAACAGCAAGAGCAATAGCAACGCCTTGGATCATCCTCGACACGAGAATAACAGTAACATTAGGAGCCCAGAACATTACGAAACCAGCAATGATAAACATAACAGAGGAAGTTATCAACATAGGCCTTCTCCCAATCAAATCAGATATTGTTCCAGAAAATATGGTGACAAGAGTTCCAGTTATAAAAGACATGGAGACGATGAAGCCTTCAAGTGTTGGATCCTTTTCCAAATCAAATTCCTGTTTGATGTAGGTCATACCCCCTGCACAAGAGGCAAAAGAAGTTTATCAAGTCTCGTGGTTGAATGAAGATGAAAAAGTGTATTATCTGAAAGATTAGGGTTAACGGTCCATAGAGAAATAGGGATAGAAACCTGCAATGGTTGAACTATCCCATCCAATAAGAAGATTCCCGAGTGTAGCAGCAAGAGCAATGATGACAACCTCCATAATATGAATTGAATTTGAAGAAAGAAAAGCAGGGTTAATTAAAACATGGTGTAAGATGTTTAGAGTGATTTGAATCGGTAGTAGTTTGTTGTTTGGTTATATGAGATAGTATTGAACACATCCAACTGATTATGAGGCTGAGGTGTACTAGATTGTCAGGAGTTATCGTGAGTAGGATTATTATAGTACTCAGAGATATACACTACTACTACTATTGAAAAGTCAAAGGAAATATGGCAGGTTCCATTTTTAAATTTATTAGTAAGATCCATTTTCAAATCTGTGGCTAACACGTGAAGACGATCGTATGTCTCTATGAATCTGACTTTTTAGCCACGGGGCTCTTTATTTTTTGAGTTCTACCTTCTCCCTCGGTCTCATAAAAAAATATAATTTCTTATTTGAGCGATTATTAAAAAATAAGATATGTTAATTTTAATAATAAATTTAATATTATTTATTAAAATATTTTTATTAGGAGTATACTAAAATACCTTTATTTAATATTAAATTATCATTTTTCCCAACTATTGAGGTACAAGTTTTTTATAGTTTAAATTAATTATTATTTTATCTTATTTTTAATAATTGTTTAAATTTATTAAACAAATTTTGAATTCAATTTTAATTTAATAATCAATTAATACCACTCATAAAATCATGATAGATAATGAAATCATGCAAAGTAAATACGAGGCTGTCAAAGATTTTGAATCTCACTTTCTAATATCTAATTTTAGTCTTTTTTCTTTCCTTCTTTTGTAGATACAAGACATTAATATACAGTATTCATATGCCTGCCCCATTTTGCCCACAAGTTTTGCATGACGAATTAAGGTTTTATGCACACACCTTCAAAAACATTTTTAAAAGTCGTAGAAATTTAATTGATAGCAAGTGATAGAAATGTATATCCCAATTTAATATTATAATTGACTTCAAGATTATTTTGATATACTCTAGAGAGGCTCACAAATAATTTGGCAGTTTACGTTTTCTTTTTTAAATGTTAATTAATCAGTCGGTTGACGTAATCATGTGGAACTCAAATTAAGGTGTTTTCTTTTTTAAGAATTTGTTTTTTTAACTTACAAAAGAAAGGTACTTCTAATTTTATTTCCAAGTATTAATTTTGTTTTAATATAAATTAGGTCATTTTTTTCACTTTTATGATGTAGATTGCACCTCTGAACAACTAAAAATATTTTTAGATTTTTCAAAAATGCATTAGATGTTCGGGTGAAAATTCAAACCGACAACATTTTATGAAATGAATTGATAAATGGTGATATAAAACATAAGAACTAAAGTATAAAATTGTACGAACACACAATCCAACATTACAATTTTGAATCAAGGAAATTTATTGATGAAGATGGTTACAACCAATTGAAGAAATGGTTACAGAAAAAATCTCAGTAATACTAGAAAAGCAGACTCGGGATTTCCATCCACTAAATTTCACACTCACTATTATCAATGATTACGCTATTTTAGAAAGTGCTCATTGTATTTTCTGGTAGGGATCTTGAGCCTCATTCCACGTCTTGCTCCTCACTATAGGGATCAATTGCCATATGTCATTTCTTTTATGATCTCACACCCAAGCAAAGCAGAGGAGATGGTTCAATTTCATCATACTCAAAGTCTTTTACCTTTGCTAACAAATTATAGGTTAACAACTTCATTTGAACTTTCTGTATCAGCCTCTTCACTTCAAATTTAACATTGATTTTTGCTTTCCAGATCATCAACATACACAACTAAACCATTATACGTTCCTCCATTAGTTTAACAAATCACTATACATTCCTCCAAATTAACTCTAAACTCTAAACTCATTAATTCCAAATGCATTAGATTATTCATCAATCAAAGAACACAAAGTAGACAATTGTATTGTAAAGACCGAAGAGACCTACTTTTTTGAATCCAAGATACTATAATTATGAACATCACGAGAAACTACCTGTTCGCACGTGGTTTTCGCGCGAACAATCTCTAGCCTTCCTATCAAGGTTTATTTGTAGGACCGACTACAAAGTCCTAGACTAAAGTGTTGAGTATATGGTGTGTTTTTGTGAAATGTAACGAAAGGTAAAAATGCTTGTAAGAAAGGGTGCAATGAAAATAAACGGATAAAAGTAAGATAAAGACGTAAACAAAACAAATGAAATGACTTGATAAGTTAAATTGTTGGAAAATAAATGTGGAAACAAGGGTACATTTTTGCAGGAAGTTCACTCTTTTATCTTAGACGCTTGATATTTCAAGTGTTTTCCTTTTGCAATATTACAAATGCCCCCTCTAAAACTGGAAATCAAATCTACTTAAATAGTAATAAAAAACAACCGCTATGTGGTTGTTGTCTATTTACGATGCGCCACGCGTCTGAGCCTGTAAATCCACATCCTTTGCAATTTTCCCCACGTTCTGCTTAACCGATTTGTATCAATCATTGCATGTTGCACTTCGACTTCAACAAGATCTCCCCCATCGACTTTCTTTTGACCTGGCTTAGGTCCCTCCTGACTTTCGAACCGCTTCGAATGCATTCCTCCTGCTTCGATTTTTCTTCTTCAGCATAGTCAAAATTTGTCGGCTAACAAATTGCCCCCGTAAAAGGCCAGTTTCGACTGAGAGACATTTCGACCGAGAAACTTGGCGTTTTGACTTTCCCAAATTTCGGAGGGATGTTTAATCGTTAATGATGTTCTACACAATGATGATACCTTTATGCGCCACGATTCCCTAGGAAAAAATGTCATCATTTGCAGCTACTTCCTAGGTCATGGATTTTCAACTATCTCTACTAACTTTCCCACTACCACTGAATCAGACAGCTGTCGTCAATCGAATGACCCTTGGTTGCCATTCTATTTGCCTATAAATATCACTCTTTCACATTCTCCATTTTTTCTTTCTTCTTCTTCATTTGTGCATTTTTCCTGCAACTTTTCATAGCGATATTACTCTCCTCATTTTCTTTCCTTCTTTTGCTGCGATGGCCTCCTCTACTAATGCCAAGGATATAGTCACCTTCAACATTGGTAACAACCCTATTGCATTCCAAATTACTGAAGAAGAAAGTTTAAACACCTATTCCTCAACCAACATCCACTGATGAGGCTATAGTGAAAATTTGGCAACGCCAAACGCTTATTCCTTTTGTCATTGCTGACAAACTCATTGCTTTCCATGGGCCGTATTTAGATACCAAAATGCAAACCAAAAACATCCAAACCCACTTTCCTGGCTTTACTCCCGATATTCCACCAGCCTTTGAGAAGGATGGTTCCATCGACGTGAAGTTCATGGACTCAAAGGCCAGGGATTTCAGGTCGATGCCTACTCCTGACAATAAAGAGTATGCGGCTTGGCTCAACAAAGTTCAACACAAACGCCAAGAATAATGGAAGATGACTGGTACTTTTGACGCCATTCAAATCTCGAGGGACGCCCATCGAATCAACCCATGTATGTTGCTTGCTTCAATGTACTTCTAAGAAGGTTCGACTAACACCTTCCAACTTCCTTGTGGTATGCTAACGCCAACTCTTTTAGACGTGGCAGTCATTACTGGTTTCTCACCTTTGGGCGAAACCTTCGACCCTACTCTTCCGACAGAAAACACCTTTTCTTTCAATCGTGCAAGTCTTCAGAATTATATTGAAGATCACCACGATCAAGATTCTGCTGAAGTGTCTGATGAGGAACGCATTGCTTTTCTAACTCGTTGGCTCTCGTATTATGTATTTTGTCTTGGCTCTCTGCAAATAGCCAAGAGCTACATAAGCCTAGCAATCCAAATCCATGAGGGTCGACAGATTTCTTTAGGTAAACTTTTGCTAGCCTCTTTGTACCATTCTCTAGGGATTGCGACATTAAAATTGAAACTTCTCCACTCCACTTCAAAGGCTTTGAACCTGTTTGGCCCCATGTGGTTGCTACAACATTGGTTAAATGCCACTTTCGAGTACCAATTGGTCTATCCTATGTCTGGAGACCCCTAACAAACACCTCTTCATGAAATATCTTAATATGTTCATCAAAGCCAATTATTTTGTTCCAGGTATGGCCCCATTTGTGGATCGAAGCTTTGGACCAACATGGTTTAAAAACCCTTTCCCTAGTGATTCTCCCCAAGCTGCAGCATTATCGAGTGTCGTGTGGAGGGCATTTTTTACTCCTACGATGTTGTCCTTCAGGATAGAGGCTGGGTTGAAGGGATATGGGTTCATGAGCTACCATCTTAACTTGATGGCTCGACAATTTGGCCTGAGCCAGATGTTGCCAAAGTCTTTGGTGTCTCATTCGACTGACATTGTATGGGTTGAGCGACAACTGAACTTTGAAGGCCACAAAGCCTTGCTTGAATTTCACAAGTCGACTCAGCACCTCAAATTACCAGTCTTCAAATTTCAACAATCCTTCCTGACCACCAAAGACTTTAACAAGTGGTGGTCCGAATACCAACGTCAATATTTTCCCAATGCATTTTTTCTCCAAAACATGATCGACGCTTTTTCCACCCTCGCCGGCGAAACACCGGCTCCACATCCGAATATCGATGCTCCCGTCGAAAAAATCCAAACTATCGATGTCGAAGAAGCCCAGACAAATAAGGTAACTAATATTCCCTCGCTTTTCCTTTCTTTGAGAAGCAAAAATAACAACCACTTCCCTCTTTGTCTTTATTTTCTAAGGTCGAAAGCGGGCTCCAGTTTCTGCGTCAGCCCCAAATAAACCTACAAAAAAGCAAAAAGCGCCCTCAACTCCAAAACCACGGGTATTTCATGTCTTAACGTTTCATGATGTTTTAACTCAGTCACCTTCTTATGTATCTTATGACTTAGGTTCTTGAAGAGGTGCCTTCTGTCGAAAGTGAGGACTCTGATAGCATCGGTCATTCCCATATTTTTCCTACATTGAAGGCGCCACTCCGGCCAAAAAGAAAAAGAAAATTACGGCAAAAAAACCTTCTTCTAGAACTGTTTTTTTGACCGCAAAGACCTTTTTCCCTGATGATATTACTAAAATCTTTGCGCCCAAAGGTCAAGAATAAACTACTCCAGCTTCGCCACAACACTTGGCTCCCTAGGTATCTGACCACCCTTGTTTCGTAACCTCATGAATTATTCTCTAACATTAATCATAACTTCTTTGTTATAGGGAAACAAGGCTGAGTCGAATGCTGCTGAGCCTATAAGCAACGTGAGGGTCGAAACCCAAACAGCTGAGACTGCTACCCTCTTGAGTCCTCAAAGGCAAGATGAGTTTCGAAGTGTGTCATATGAAGCTCGTCAAAATCTTGACATTAAGAAAATTCATTCCCCTTTGATCGTTGTTGGCAAAGGTACATCCCTTAGCACTCTCACTACGGAGGAGGTTCTATCCATGAAGCAACGAAATCCAGCAGAGACCCTAAGAAAGTTGCAGCAACTTCTCCAAGCATCGACTGAGGTTTAACCTTCTTCCTCGACTGCCACACCTGCTCCATAAATGGATGCTTATGTCACTCTCAAACTTCAACACTTAAGAAACTATTTGTTTGAGCGTGAGATTTTAGTTGTTGAAGAGGAACAAACCTTAGGACTCGACATCCTCAAACTGCTTGACGAACTTGCTCGACACGAGCTTCCTGCTCTTATTTCCAGGTACTTATTTGAATTCGAAGCTTTCTTCACACATCCGATCAAGGACCTCTCTCTTCATCAAAATGTTGACTTTCAAATTAAGACAAAGATCAATGAGATGAGATGAGTGTGAGATTTTAGTGAAGTTGGTGAGAGAAAGCTCAACGACTTTGAGCTCAAGAAGCAGGAATGTCTCAACAAACAACAAGCCTTCGACCAACAAATCTCAGACTATCAAGCCCAAATAGCTGAAATTACTAAGAAGATTGTTGAGATCGAGGAACAAAATACTTCTTTGGATACGACTGAACCTCTTCCGGCTCAAGGTGTTGTCGACCAGAGATTCTTAAAGGGATTGCACATGGTGAGAAATCCCTTGAAATCAAAGAAAGGATTGGCCAACTGCGTTAGAAGAAAAGCCTCCTCGACAGCAGAATTGGTCAAGAGAAGATCATTTTTGAAGATTTGAACTCTAGGTTACCAGCTTGATGTATTACTTTGTCGAGGAAATTGTAACGCTGATTGGCCATTTTGTATGCCATCTTGGCTTTTATAATTAATGATCAATTTCATTATATTTTGATTTGAACTTCTTGGAGCATAGATTTATATTTTTTCAAATATTTCCCATTTACCCTTAAGATTCGTCGATCAATACCCAGCTCTTGAATTTCATTGGCATTGTTAGTAAACGTTTTGATTACTTGAAATGGTCCTTCCCAATTTGGTGATCATTTTCCTAAATTTCGATCTCTTCGATCCATAGGTAAAATCACCTTCCAAACGTAATCATTTATTATAAAGGTTTTCATCTTAATTCTTTTATTGTATACTTTTGCCACACACTCTTTTTGTCATATCAACATGTCTATTGCGGCCAACCTTTCTTCGTCTAAATCAGTTAGTTCGTCAAATATAAATCTCCAATACTGTTCTAATGGAATATCATTTTTCCATTGCACCCTAACTGATTATAAACAAATTTCTGCTGACAACACAACATCATGCCCAAATTTCAAACGAAAAGGCATTGAATTCGTTGCCTCTTTTGGGGATGTTCGACATGCCCATAAAATTTGGTCTAATGTTTTATGACAATTCTTAGGTTTCTTGGCAACATGTATTTTGATTAAACCAACTATCACTTTGTTGGTTGCCTCAACTTGACCATTTGCTTGTCGTAGTAAGGTGTGGAAGTAACCAACTTGAATCATGTTTCGACAGCAAACTCTTGCATCTTTTGACCCACAAAAACTGAGCCTTGATCTGTATTAATGGTTTCAGGAATTCCTAACCTATACACGATGTGTTTTTGAATGAATTCGGTCACAACCTCTTTATCCACTTTTATCAAAGGGATAACTTATATCCATTTTGTGAAGTAGTCTATTCCAACTAGGATAAATTTTTGTTGTTTCGACGAGGCAGGTCGAATCTCACTGATGACATCTAATGCCCACCCCCGAAAGAGTCAATGATTGACAATTGTATGCAACTCGGTAGCTGGTACATGTTGGGTGCTTGCGTGTATTTGACATTCTTGACACCCTTTGGCGAAGTCAATACAGTCTTTTAACACACTTGGCCAGTAAACACCTTGTAGAAATAGTAACGATTTCATTTTATGGTCAACTTAGTGAGCCCCAAATATTCCACTGTGTACCTCAGACATTCTCAAGTATGCTTCTGTATCCCTAAGACACTTGAGCAACACTCCTTCTGGAGTTTTTTTTCAACAACTCATTTCCCAGGCGTACATAGATTAACGCTATATACTTGATTTTCCTATCAGTGTTTCCGACTGGATTTTCTAGGTACTCTATGATTGGTTTTCTTCAATCTAACTATAAGAAATTGTCAATGACAAAAACTTCATGTCTTGCAAAAGTTCCGAAATTTGCAAAAAAAATATTACTGAAGACTACCCCCCCCCCCCCCCCCCAGTTTTTGGGATTGCCATTTTGGGTGACGGCGAGACGTTCGACACCATCTCTTCTTTCAGCTCAATAAAATCCTTGAGCTTATCTTTTGATACTTTATACCCATATGCAATTTGTGCTAACTTGTTGGCTTCTTGATTCTCCATTCTAGGCACATGTGTGATGCTGACAAACTCGAAGCACTCTAATAGGTGTGTCTCCATTACGAAATACATCATCATATTTTCTTTAATGCACTTGAATTCTTGTGTGATTTTTCTGATCACTAGCTCTGAATCCCGTTTTATTTTGACCTTCTTGGCTCCTAAATCCCTTAAGATTTTAAGACCAGTTATTAGGGATTCATACTCAGCTTCATTATTGGAACACTTTCCGTCGACTTTATATTTGAACTTCGTCGGAATGTCTTGTGGGGATAATATTAAGATCCTAACTCCTGTTCCATTTTTGTAACTTGACCCGTCGAAGTATAACCTCCAAGGGTTCGTGTCGACCATGTTTAGTGATGGTTCAACTATTGTGTGATCTACAATAAAGTTTGCCACTATTTAGCCTTTCATAAACCTCAAAGGCATATAGGTAAAAGAAAATTATGTTGATGTTAATGCCTATTTCCCAATTCGACTATGTAGGATGGGTTTAGACAACATATGTTTAATAACATCACAATGAGATAAAATATAAACATCAACTGGTTTTATATATTGCTTTATTTTCATATATGAGAAGTACAAGCATAGGCACAATTTTTCAATCATATTGTACCTAGTTTCAACATCTATTAAAATTCGAATGAGGTAATAGATGGGTCTTTCTACACCACACACATCCTCTTGTGCTAACATACTTCCTATGGTCGTATCCGACGCAACAATATACAACTTCATATTCTTATTCCTACTAGGCTATAATAAAATGGGAGGCTTTATGAGGTACTCTTTGATGGCGTCGAAAGCCTCATGTTGCTCTCGTGCCTAGTGAAAATCACTTTCCTTCTTGATCTTGAGTAGTGGCGAAAAAACCTTTGTCTTGCCACTTAGATTTGATATAAATCTTCTTAATAAGTTTATCTTCCCCAACAAAGACTGGAGTTGCTTCTTTGTCGAAGGAGGTTTGAGATCTAAAACTGCTTTTGTTTTATTTTGGTTGATCTCGATGCCTTTTTTTTGTGCACCACGAAACCTAAAAAGTGTCCTACATGTACACCAAAAACACATTTTAATGGATTCATTTTTAATCCATATTTTATCATCCTCTCAAATGAGCGTCGAAGATGATCCGAATAATCATTTTCAAATGAAGATTTTATCGCAATATCATTAATGTATACCTGTATAAATTTTCAATAAAATCATGGAATATGACATTCATGGCTCTTTGATAGGTTTCTCCGACGTTTTTTAAACCAAACGATATCACAACCCATTTGTATATTCCCAAAGCTCCTGGACATCGAACCTCTGTCTTGGGAACATCACCTTCTGCTATCGACATCGAATAACCATCAAGCATACTCAAGTATTTGAAGCTTGTGGCTGAATCGACTAGCATTTCTGCCATCGACATCGAATACTCATCTTTTGGAGTAGCATTCTTTAAGTCTCTAAAATCTATACAGACTCTAAGAGTTCCATTCTTCTTGATAATAGGTACTATGTTGGCTAACCATTCGACATACCTTGCAGTTCTGATGAACCGTCTTTTGAGCAGTCTTTTGATCTCCTGCTTAATCTTCATTGTCATTTCTGGAGCAAACCGTCGAGGATGTTGCTTTACTGGCCATTTTCCTGGTTGAATAGGTAATCGATGCTCCACCACACTTCGATTTATGCCAGGCATTTCGCCATAGTCCCAAGCAAAACAGTCTCTGTATTCTTTCCATACTTAGATCAGTTTAACCTACATCATCAACCCAACTTTAATGCTTATATATGTTGGTCTTTTTGTGACTCCATCTCCTAGATCTATCTCTTCGAGTGGGTCTTACGCTTGCATTCTCTACAACTTGTTCAATGGGTTTTTCTCAAACCCCAAAGGCTCATTGTCATAAATGCAATCTAGCCTCCGACTTTCTGAAGTTGTTGTTTGGCTTTGTCAGCCATCTTCACATTCTTCAACTTTGGCTTCGATAGCCAAATTTCGTAGTTTCTCAGCTTCTAGAGCCGATTTTCTTTTCTTCTCAACCAAATAGGCCGAAATTTGAGCCAAACTTTCTGACTCAATGGTCATCTCCACGACTGCAGGCCACCCCGTAGGTGAATTACCATTTCAGGCTCCATTTCCTCTTCAGCATTCCAGATAAATCTGTAGTCAGGATTGAGATTCAGGACACGGCTTGTGTTGACTAAAGTGTAAGATCCTGATCCGTCATCACAAGGCACAATGTTTTCCAAATGTTGGTCGAAAGATTTCGTCGCGCCTTTGGCCTCATCGATCCTGTAATAACTCTGGTCAGCTTCGGTGTTCTCAATAATGCCATCCTCTAATCGATGACACTGCCCCTATTTCATGGATCCATTCTCGTTATAAGAGCAGGTTGAAATTTGCTATGGAGTTTATCACCATGAAGAGTGTCGATCGCGTGGTTGTACCAACGGTAAGATCGACTTGGATAACCCTAAGAATGTTACTGGTTTTTCCCTCATAGTTTGATAAAACCATGTTGTGTTGTTGGAGATCAGCATCACATTTCCCCCATTTTCTTAAACAAAGTGTGAGGCATCAAGTTCACAGCTGTTCCTCCATCTACGAACACTTTATTCACTGCTACTCTGTCGACCTTTGCCCTTATGAAGAATGGTTTCAAATGATACATCATTCCTAGACTAGGCCTTTCAAACATAGCTTTTTGTTCCTCCACCACGCTACTGTTCATAACATAGTAGCATAATGGTTTTCCTTCAGTAGTTCCATCTGGCATGAAATCCTCATCTGCTTCGTAGACTTCCGAGACCATATCATATTTTACAGGCAACACTGATACGATTCCGCAGTTGACGATGAAATCTTCACCATAAGTATCATCATTCGTATCATCGTACATATAGTCATCGAGTGACGAATTATACTCCCCATCAGACTTGGGAGAATACTTAGGTTCTTCCTCATCCGACTGAGGAGTATATTCAGGATCCTCTTTGTTTGACTGAAGCGTGTTCTCAGGTTCTTTCTTATTCTCGACCTGAGATGTTCGTTTCATGCTCTGGGATGCTACTATCCCTTTTCTTTCTGAAGGGTCACAGTCATGGCCATTGTCTGGTTTGCCACAATTTCCCCTTTTTCATCCATACTCCCTTTGGAAGTTGTCTTTTATGTCCAGAGGTTTCGGCAGGATTCAGATGTGAAGTCGAAGCCTCTTTCCCAACTTTCTTGTTTCGCTGGTAATGCCTCTATTGTGTTTTGGTCATAGGGTTTTTTCCTTTTTAATTAGGAGAAACCATATAACCTATTGGTTCGACCTTTTTATCTGGAGTCTTTACTTCTTTTTTCCAAATCGAGCACCCTCCTCCACTTTGGCCTCTTGCCCCCTTCTGATTCACAAGTTCCACCCACTTCTCTTGTGGGATATCCGACGAACGAAGAAAAGTCTTTGGTCGAGGCTGCTGGAATTGCCTCCTATATTCCATATTTCGGCGCGGTGCTCTACGTTTGTCGAACATAAATCTGGGGATAATAGGTTTCTCTTCTTTATGTGCCTTCTTTTTGTTAACTTTAAACTTTTTAGCGACTTTCTCATCGAACACAGCGTTGCACCTTGGGCATAGTTCCGCTTTCGACCCACTCACTCTGCATTTCTCCTGGAAATCAGTCAGGTCTTCACCAGCTTGAGGGTAAACCACCTCTAGTTCACCTTCAGTTCTCTTATCGAAACCATCCGTAGTTTCAACCATCATACACTCAAAAGATTCAATAAAAGACTCAGCAACTAGAGACTCTATGGGACCATCAGTAGTCTCTACCATCATGCATTCAAAAGGTTAAGATTACAAGGTTTCTTCAACCTTCAGAGGATCTGCGTCCACTTGCATCTTTGGTCTTTCGCCAAATTAAAGCCTTCCCTCTTTCAAAGCTTCCTGCACCAAATCCCTGAAAAGAACATATTGAGATGTTTTATGACCAAGAAAGTTATAAAACTTACAGAATCCCTTTTTGTTTTTCTGCTATACAGGGGGACCCTTTAAACTATGAGGAACAATAATTTGACCATCTTTAACTAAAAAATCAAATATCTCGTCACATTTAGACACATCGAAAGTGTAAGTTTTAGCAACGTATTTATCTGCTTTCTCAGCTTCGATGGGACTTTTTCCGTTTGATGGTTTCAAAATTTTACACGTGTAAGGAGGTCCAGGATTGAGCTCGACTATGTTGACCTCGCTTTCACTGACAAGCTCTTCATTGTCAGAAGAGTATTCATCAACTACTATATAAGACACTTTCTCTTTCTTATTGTGTCTACCAGTTTTTGTTTTTTCGGCTTTCAAGCATTCGATCCGTCGAGCCCTATCAACTAATTGTGCCATATCCCTAAGAATATGTGTGTCTAACTTCTTCCTGGTAGAATAGTCTAGACCATCTGCGGCTATTTCGACTAATTCGTGCTCAGGGACTTGAGTAAAGTATTTAGCCTTTAAAAGTGTAAGCCTGTTGAGATATTGATCGACTGACTCAGCAGTCTTTCATTTGATGCTGGCCAGTTCTTTCAAACTTGTTTTCGACTGTCCCATGTAGAACTGCTCATGGAACAACCTCTATAACTGCGTCCACATATGGACGGATTATGGAGGTAGTGTTGTAAACCAAGTGAACACATTCTTTGTGAGATCACTTGGGAAGTGTTTCAACTTAAATCCTCATTGTTTTCTATGTCGCCAGCTTCGGTTTGATATCTGGCAACATGTTCAACGGTAGACTCTTCAGTGTCTTCGACAAACTTGGTGAATTTTGGAACCTTCCATCCCCTAGGTAATTCTGTTTGTAAAACAAAATCTGGTAAGGGAGAAGAATACATTGGCCTTTGTAGGCTTGGGTTTATCCCGTTTCAAACTATGATTCATTTGACAATAGCCTCTAAACTTTGCTCCCCATCCATTGCCTCTTATTGAACCTGCCTGACCACATGGTCGGGATCTTCATTTCTATTGACTAACACAACATGAGGCCTTTGGGACACCCTGGGTATTGGTTCGACCACCTGGTGTTCTTGATCAATTGTTTCGTCGACCATCTCCTCATGTCGGGCTAGAGTTTCCGATCGAGGTGGAGGTGGGGGAGTCTGTCGAACTTGCGCTCTGGGAGCCCTTAGGAAATCCTTTATGTGGGTCATTTGAGTTTCCAATTGTTGGTAACTCTGAGTTGAATCTAGAATCAATGGTCTCGGTATGGTACCCATTTGTTGAGTCAGCATATGGATCATTTCGTGATTACTTTCATCCATTTGTTGTCTCATGACTGCGACAAAACTTGATGTGAAAGTTGGGATTGACTGAGATGAAAAACCTAAACCTGGGGGTCAACCAAATTGGTTTACTAAAGGTCCTAACCCCTGGTAGGGTGGGAATGACGACGATGGATTTTCGCCAAATGTCGAACTACGATTATGCATACTTTCCATAAATTCAGTTGGCATTCCTAAAGTTTGATACATGGGCACTGTGAAACTGGGCATATATTTCCTTGAAGTCCCCATCGTTGTCAGCCCTGGAGTCTCAGGCTGATGCGGTGTTAATATTTTTCCACTATATGCAGTTGAAACTGCATATATAATGCTAGAACCAACATCAGTTGCTTGTGACACAACCGTATCTCCTCCCGAAGACGTTTCTTCGTTTGGATTTGGATATGGTGATACCATTTTACCACTACGTAGTTGCATATAATGAACACAATGTGTCCCACCAGGTGTGCCAATTTGTTCGTACGTAGTTTTCGCACGAACAATCTCTAGCCTTCCTATCGAGATTTACTTCAAGGGCCGGCTACAAAGTCCTAGACTAAAGTGTTAAGTATATGGTGTGTTTTTGGTGAAGTGTTTGGATTAATAAAAATGATAGGTAAAAATGCTTGTAAGAAAGGGTGCAATGAAAATAAACGGATAAAAGCAAGATAAAGACGTAAATAAAACAAATCAAATGACTTGATAAGTTAAATTGTTGGAAAATAAATGTGGAAGAAAATATACATCTTTGTAGGAAGTTAACTCTTTTCTCTTAGACACTTGATAATTCAAGTGTTTTTCTTTTGCAATGTTACAAATTCCCCCTCTAAAACTGGAAATCAAATCTACTTAAATAGTAATAAAAAATAATTGCTATGTGGTTGTTGTCCATTCACGATGCGCCATGCATCTGAGCCTGTAAACCGACGTCCTTTGCAACTTTCCCCACGTTCTGCTTAACCGATTCGTATCAATCCTTGCATGTTTCACTTTGACATTTACAAGATCACCCCCTCATCGACTTTCTTTCGACCTGGCTTAGGTCCCTCCTGACTGTCGAACCGCTTTGACTGCATTCCTCCTGCTTTATTTTTCTTCTTCGGCATAGTCGAAATTTGCCGGCTAACACTATCGCAGAAGATAGAATGCATGTTTCACCTTTTGAATCTAACTGAAAGGTAAAAGGATGTAAAATTTAGTTGAGGGCGAATTTTGAAACAAAAAATCAATTATTTGAGAAGGAATGGATGAGGATCTTTTTCTAATTGCTTCTCTTAACTTGGCAACTTCTTCTTGTGATCTGGAAGGTTGTCGGGCTAATTTAGCTTAAAGCAATATGTTGGAAATTTCTTTCTTTTTTGTTCTCAATGACTCCAACTTAGGCAAGGAATTGGGTTTAACCTTCAATACATCAGGAACTAAATAGAGAACATGAAGAGTATTGAAATACAACGTCAACGATTGGATATTAGCAAGTTCATGCAACAAGCTCAGTAGAAGAGAAGGAGCTTCTCAATAATTCATGTTTTCAAAGTAAATTGCCATGTGTTTAAGAGAATTGAGACGGCTCCCACACAGTATCTGAAAAGGAGTACCTATAAAAACAAAAGTAGAAAGATTTGGAGTAGACAACTGAATTTTCCATTGAATCCCAGGAAGACAATACTTTTTTTATGGCTAATACGACAAGGGTAGTACTTGATATGCATAAGTTTTGTTCACCTCAAATTTCAAAGTGAGAAATAATCAATTGACTCAAACGTGGAAAACTCAAAAAATGATCAACTCCGCCGCAGAAGGCCATAAACCCTAAATACAAGTAGGTCAATGATGGAAAATTTAAAGAATTCAGAAATAATATTTTACGATAAGGACTTTTAGGGTTTATAGGGAGAACAAAAAATTTAAGAGATGTTAAATTGTGACATGAAGAGATACAAGACGGAAAGAGTTGAATATCAGACTTGATACTGATTCCTAATTCCTTAACATTGTGTGAACCAACATAATTTAATATCCTATTGAGAAGGTCGGGACTCACCCCATCCTCGTTGGGGCTGGGGCTAAGACTTAAGCCATGAAAATCGAGTGTGTGCAGTGAGATGGAGGGATCGTGACATCAAAAATTAAAAGTACTAATCACAAATCTGATGAAATTATCGAAATTGTTAAAGTGTGAAAAATTAGTGCAAGTCTGGGTAGATACTTCCAGAGATTGTACCATCTTGTAGATAAAACTGAAGTCTGAACAACTTGTTTTGCATTCAAAAAAGAGAATATGCGAAGAACAATGTAACACCCCGATTTAATTTCCGTATTTATTTATTAGGTGTTTATTTTAATTAATCGTTATTTGGTGTGATAATTAATTAAATATGTGTTCTGGTGATTATTTGAATTATTTGAATATATGTGTTATTTGAATAATTGAATTTTATGAGTAGAAATAGAAATTGTCTAGTAATGGGTCTAATTAATTAGAATGGGTGGATAAGTGAGTTAAACCCATTATGAGTTTAAAAGATAGTAAGAGTTTTAGATATTAGAGTTATTTTTGTAAAACAAGAGAAGAAGAGAGAAGAGAAGAAAAGAGAAAGAGGAGAAGAGGAAACTAGAAGAAGAAGGACCTAGAGATTTCATCTATACTAAGGTAAGGGTGGGGTTTCAAGTGGTTATGGGTAAACATAATGTATGTAATGTATGTGGGTTAGACATCATGAACTTAGGATTTAGGGATTTTGATTTTTGAGAAACTCTAACACGTGTTTATGTTTTAATCCATGAAATTGATGTTTATGTTATGCTATGATGTTTTTATATTGAATTTCATGAATGAGTATGTGTATAGAACATGGTTTGGTGTATAATTGCATGTTTGAGTTTCACTTGAAAATGATTGATTTGCGATTTTGGTGAAAATTAGAGGAATTTAGAATCTTGTTTCTATGATCCTAATAGTTGTTATATATATATATATATATATATATATATATATATATATATATATATATATATATATATATATATATATATAAAGAATTTGCACAAACCCTCGTGGTAGATTATGCGAAATTCATGTTTAAGATGAGATAATTCCGCAAATAAAGTTTATCTCATTATTTTTTATCGATATATGCTCGCACTAATGAGATAGATCTATCCCTCATTTAATTTCATTTTTTTTATTAAATTACTAACCGACAAGTATCCACCGCTTCAAATAATCATCAAATATAATTAGAATTTTATAGTAAATTTTATTTTTTGATTGTATATCAAATCAAAAAATTTAATTATATTTAATCAATTTTTTAATCAATATAAAAATAAAATTTTTTTTGTATACAAATGTAACCAGAGAGAATATATATATATATATATATATATATATATATATATATATATATATATATATATATATATATATATATATATATATATATATATATATATATATATATATATATATTAATATATATATATATATATATATAAAATAGTAATCAAATGATCTTTAAATAAAAATAAAGAAAAAAATTAAGTAAAACGAATAAAAAAAGAGAGAGTAAAGTGGATACGACATAGAGGAGTGTGGACTAATTTCAAGTTTCAATTTAGTCCTTAATTGAATAAATATTCGTTTTAAGTCCCTTAAGTGCATGCGTGACATTTCAGGTGGCGTTTATTAGCATGAAGTCTTTATTTAACTTATTCACCTTCGCAGTGCCACCTGAATAATTTATCCCCTTTTCCTTGTCAATGATTTCTAGGATTTTCTCTTTCGTCATTGTCGATCTCTCAAATAATCTATCCTACAATCGAACTCAAATTCCTCGTTTTCCCCACACTCCTTTTGGTCAATCTGATTTTGTAGCAGTTCGAGGTATGATTCGACTCGTTATTGTTATGTTGTTGTTTTTTTCATGTGCTTCCCTAGTTGGCATCACTCCTTTTTCATCTGCCACATTATTTTGAATATTACCCTAAATTTATATATTGATTTTTTATCTATTTAGTTCATCGTTAGTTCAAATTATTTAGGAATGATACCTGAGTAGTATTGATATTTAGGGTTAATTATTTCATCTTTCTTGTAATTTCTCTGTTTAAATTCTAAAGAATTAGTTTGACTCCTATATGAAATTCTCACACAGACCTTGTTTGGATAGACAACTTATATGCAACTTATATATTTAATAAGTGTTTATGTAAAACTATTTACAACAAAAAAAAACAAAAATTAAATTGTTTTCATGCTATAAGCTGTTTTCAATTAGCTATCTTGGAAAAGTTTGTTTGTTGAACTTGCTTGAATTCCCTAAGGTTTTAAAAAGCTTTGTTGCCTATATTATCAATTTTCGGGATTTTATATGCTAATCACCAATAAAATAATCTTAAGTATTGTTTTCATATTTGCTCGGTTGTTCCGACTACTTGAAAATTTTGGCGACACGGTAGGTTGCTACTTATAATATGATGCTTGAATGCACATCTACTGCTAATTGCTGGCTTCTTCTTATTTTAGTCTTAATTGCTATTGCAAGCCTAATTATTGATAAATGTTATGGGTTTGTCTACAAGGTGGTTATCATGTTTTATTTTGTTTAATATTTTTATTAATAAAATTGACAGTAGTTAATTAGTAATATTGCTCTCCCCTTATGATCTTCAATTTTAAATGTTTTCTTGTTCCATTTTATTTATTGGAAACTAAATTTAATTTTTTATTGAAAACTTGCATAATTGTTTAATATCTTAGGAGAAAAGAGTAATTGGATGACACATAAATTATTTATGGCAAAGAGTTTATACCATATTTAGAAGGAAGTTATACTGTGATACTCCCTCCGGTCTCATATGTTAGCAAAAAAAAAAAAAATTTGGAGTCTTAAATATAAGCAAAAATTAATTACAATGGTTACAATTAAATATATCATTCCAATTTTACCCTCAAATTTAGTTTTTCAATATTCATGTTTATTCCTATAATAACTCCACTTTTTACACTTCCAAAAGAGCATTTATTCTGAAACGTTGCATTTGTTATCATTGGCTTTTGAAAAGTCATATCCTATTATAAATGGTGCAGTTAAATGGATGGATGGTGCTATGTTGCATTCCATCATTTCATGATCAATATATGGAGTGTTTAGATCAATATTAAGAGGCATTTTTATGAGAACCAAAAGATAATGATACAGGAAATGTAAAATTTTGGCTATGAAAATGAGAACCAAAAACTTTAGTATTTATAGAACTCACTATGAAAATGTTAAATTTCTGGACTGGGCCACGACACTTAGCACGGCACGGCCCAATGCTCGCCAAGCCCACGTCCAAACGACCGTATCCAAGCGACCACGAGGACACGTCAGGTGAACGACCGTCCGCCCGGAGAATGTCTCCCCGGCCCCTTAAATACGTGTCGGACAACGAGCGGGTCCTCCTCATATGATCTCCATCCACTCATCGTCAACCCACGCCGCGGGCACCTAAGTTGTGTCGGGCAGAGCCATAACGGCATCCCACTCACCACGTCACCCAACTCCCCTATATTGTCTCCTTAGGGATAGGGGCAGTTGGACCAGGGGGCAGACCTTGGTCTAGGTCTTAACGCTTCTTACGCGTCCCCTGGCAGCTCCTCCTTGGGCCTAGCTAATCCAGCCCATTAGGAGCCTTGGCCCAGCGCTGGGGGCTCAATATAAATACCCCTTTCATGGCAAAGGGGCAGGTATTCAAACTCACACTCTGATAATCTCATTCTGTACCTTTTCTGACTTAAGCGTTGGAGCATCTTGCAGGTACACCCCCCTCTCATTTCATTCTCCGGCCCATTCACCAAGACCTTGGAAGGCCCTCCTGATCAGGTGAGATCAGTGGCGCCGTCTGTGGGAAAGAGCTATCCCCATCTTCATCAAACGAGGATCAAAAGCTCATTTGTTTCTGTCCTTCCAACATGGCCGGAGAACAACATAGCGATCACAGCCGTCCCCTCGTCAACTACAATATGGACGACGGCCCGCCATCCCATGAAGCGGACGTTCGGGACGGTCGTCCATCCACCCCGTCTCCAGAGCCCCAAAACAACGGAGATGCCTCTCACGCCCACAATTTAGGGGCAGAGACATTTCATCCCATTCCCGTTCCCGTTGAAGGAGACGCCGTAATGATTGCCATGGTGAATGCCCTCAATCAGGCCGGTTCTATGCTCCACCAGCAGCACGAACGAATCATGGCCCTCGAAGCCGAACGACAAGAGGCCCGGCCCCAGCCGGTGAGTAGGATACAACAACGTTCGGAGCCCACGAAGAAGCGAGGACGTCGCTCTCCCGAACCCCACGCCAGCAGGGCACGCGCCCATCGTGACGGTGGTCGAGCGAGAACATCACCAAGGCGCGGGCACAGCCCCGACAACAACGAACGGTCTCCCTTAAGGAGCGACGAGGAAGATTTGCATTGCCCCCTATCTCGGGCAATAATGGAAGCCCCGCTCCCCAAAGGCATGGAGAAACCGCCAAACCTAGCTGTGTACGACGGGACTACAGATCCCGACGATCACGTCGACAACGTCAACGCGATGCTCGACTACCGCAATGATATAACCGGGCACCTAAAATGCCGACTGTTCTCAACGACCCTCAGGAAAGGGGCCATGGCCTGGTACAAAAGCTTGGCCCCTGAGTCCATTACGTCATGGAGAGTCATGAGGTCCATGTTCACCCGGCACTTTACAGCTTCCCGTCGTCACCCCAAGACGGAGGCGACCCTTGAAGCCATAGTGCAGAAGAAGAATGAAACACTGCGCTCATACATCGAGCGATTCAACCAGGAAGCTGTCGAGGTAGATACCACCGAGCACATGAAGAAGTATCTCCTCGAGAGAGGTCTCTTACCCGGCAGTGAACTTAGCAGAGCCGTAGGGATCGAACCTCCCCGCACCTTAAACGAGCTCCTGCATAAAGCCCAGGCCTACATCAGATACGAGGAAAAGCAGGTGGCACACAATGCCCGCAGCGGACGTAACGCTGGGGAGACCGAGCACTCAAAACGCGAGGACACGAGCATTTCCCGTCGCAACGGAGACAAACGAAGAGAAGAAAGACCTCGCGAGCTCCGGGAAGGAAGAGGCCCCGCGGGCAGATATAGCGAGTACACCTTACTGACAGCTCCTCGAGAGCGTATCCTCGCAGAATGTATCAACTCTGAATTTAAGCAGGGCAGGGTCAGGTTCCCAAAACCGTCTGCACCAAAGCCCCACACCGACAAATCAAAGTACTGCCGGTTCCACAGAAGTCACGGGCACGTGACCGAAGACTGCGTCCACCTGAAAGATGCGATTGAAATTTTAATCCAGGAAGGGCACCTGAAGCAGTACACGAGGAAGAACGAAGCTCCCAGACACGACGAGCCAGAGAAGAAGAGACCCCGGGAAAACACACCCCCCGACAACTCTCCCTATCAAGTGGCCCTCTGCGTGTCACGACCGGAAGATTTCTTCCTCCCCGAACCATTGCCCGAGGGCAAGATCACTGCACTCAGCCCCTGGGAAGACTTCCCTACCACACTGGTGATATCAGGAGGAGGAACTAACGGGGAATCCGCGACCCTCTCCGTCAAACGTAAGTTCGACGAACTCCTACTGACTGCCCCCGAGCAGAAAGCGACATTGACAAAATACCGGGGAAAATCCAACCCAATATCCTTCTTCCTGGAGGAACTCCCGGGCGGATCCCCGAACTCGGCCATCCCACTATTGATAAGAGCAAAGATGGCCCGATTCGACGTACGACGCATCCTGGTCGACGAAGGCAGCTCAGTGGATATCATGTACGTCCACCTCTTCAAGACTCTGAAGCTAGACAAGACCAACTTAGCCCCCTACGTCGGATCAGATCTCCAAGGATTCAACGGAGCAACAACCAGACCGTGGGGATATGTTGAGCTCCTCGTCACCTTCGGCGAACAAGAAACGGCCAGGGAAGTCAAAATCCAATTCCTGGTCGTAGACTGTCCGTCTCTCTACAATTGCATCTTTGGACGCCCGACACTGGCCGAACTCACTGCGGTCCCATCCACCGTCCACCTGAAGATGAAATACTACACCAAATTGGGACGTGTGGTCACCATCCATGGTGACATCGAAGCAGCCCGACGATGCTACGACGCCGCAGTAAAAGGACAGGCCGTAGTCAGCACGAAGAGCAACTGCAACAACAAAAAACTCAAGACCGAGGATCTTGCCCGAGGAGTCAACGCCATCGACCTCGACTGTCGCATCGGGCTGGACGAGACCGAAGAGGGGAGGTTCCCCAAGGAACGCTCTCTCGAACACCCGGTCCGACCAATCCCCGACGGGGAGTTCGAACTCATTCCTCTCGGGGACGATCCGGAAAGGACGGTGAAGATAGGTAAGGGACTACCCGAGGAAACAAGAGAAGAGCTAGTAGCATGCCTCAAAGAGAACTCCGACCTCTTCGCGTGGAATGCCGCAGAAATGCCCGGGCTGGACCCCGAGATCGCGTGTCATAAGCTAGCTGTAGACCGGGCAGCCAAGCCCATAGCACAGCGTAGACGCAAGCAATCGCCCGAAAAGGCAGAGGCTGCCGAGCGAGCTGTAAAAGACCTCTTAGAGGCAAATTTTATTTCTGAAGCCCAGTACACAACCTGGCTCTCTAATGTAGTCCTCGTTAAGAAAAATAATGGAAAATGGCGTATGTGTGTTGATTATACTGATCTTAATAGGGCTTGCCCGAAAGATGCTTTCCCCTCCCTAATATAGACTCGCTCGTTGACAACTCTGCAGGTTTTAAACTCTTGTCCTTCATGGACGCATATAGTGGATACAACCAGATCCCCATGTCGCCCGCAGACAAGAAACACACAGCGTTCATGACCCCAACGGGCAATTACTATTACAACGTGATGCCGTTCGGGCTCAAGAACGCTGGCGCTACATACCAACGCATGATGAACAAAGTCTTCAAAGACGAAATAGGGGACATGCTCGAAGTATACATGGACGACATGATCGTCAAATCACACGAGGAGATAACCCATGCTCGACACCTTACGAAGGTATTCGAGCAGGCGAGACGGTGTAAAATGAGGTTCAACCCCGAGAAATGCACGTTCGGAGTCCGGGCAGGCAAGTTCCTCGGTTTCTATCTCACCGAAAGAGGGATCGAGGCCAACCCCGACAAATGCCGGGCATTCTCGGAGTTTCCGACCCCGAAAACCAAAAAATCGATCCAGTCACTCAATGGAGTGCTCGCCTCACTCTCCCGTTTCATCGCCAAGTCCGCCCAGCACGCATTGCCATTCTTCAGACTCCTTCGCAAAGAGGCTACCTTCGACTGGACCGATGAATGCGAGCAAGCGCTACTCCATCTAAAGAAGGTTCTGTCCCAACCCCCGGTCTTATCACGGCCATCAGAAAAGGAAACCCTATACTTATACCTATCCGTGGCGACCGAGGCCGTCAGCGCCGTCCTAATAAGAGAAACCGACGAAGGACAAAAGCCCATCTATTTTACGAGTAAAGCACTCCAAGGTCCCGAGCTCCGATATCAGCAAATCGAAAAGGTCGCCCTGGCCCTCATCAACACAGCGAGGAGACTACGATATTACTTCCTCGCACACACGATAAAGGTGAGGACCGACCAGCCAATCAAACAGCTGCTCGGGCGCCCGGATATGGCCGGGAGGATGCTCAAGTGGTCACTAGAACTCTCCGAATTCGACATACAATACGAAAGTAGGAAAGCCTTGAAAGCTCAGGCGCTGGCCGACTTCGTCGCGGAGATGACCCACTGCCCGACTCCAGCAGAAAGCGCCCACAAATGGACGATCTTCGTCGATGGCGCCTCTAGCACATCAGGCAGCGGGGCCGGGATCATCCTCGAAAATGAAGAAGGGATCCTGATAGAGGTATCGTTAGCGCTAGCGTTCCCAACATCAAACAACCAAGCGGAATACGAAGCCTTCCTCGCAGGCCTGAGGTTAGCCGAGGACCTGGGAGCAAAAGAGGTAAAAATATCCACCGACTCCCAGCTCGTGGCCTCACAAGTGCGAGGAGAATACCAAACCAAGAACGACAACCTCCTCGGGTACTTGTCCCTCGTCAAAGAAAAACTTGATAAATTTGAAAAATGGGAAGTTCAACACATACCCCGCGAGCACAACACACGGGCAGACGTTCTCTCGAAACTAGCCAGCACGAGGAAAAAGGGTGGGAATAAATCAGTAATCCAAGAAATTCTCCCGCGGCCCAGCATCGACAAACTACCGCCTCCACTCGAGGTCAACGCTATTGGAGATGCCCACTGTTGGATGACACCCATCTACAATTACCTCACACGAGACGAACTCCCGGCTGACCCGAAAGAGGCGACCACTGTCAAACGACGCGCATGCTCGTACGTACTCCTCGAAGGCAAACTCTACCGGAGAGGATTCTCCATCCCACTACTCAAATGCGTCGAGGAAGAGAAAGTCCCCGACATCCTTGGAGAGATACACCGGGGAATTAACGCTCAACACCTCGGCGGACGATCGCTCGCACGAAAAGCCCTTCGAGCAGGCTACTACTGGCCGACCATGCAAAACGATTCGAAAGAGCACGTCAAAAGATGTGACAAATGCCAACGACATGCCGACATGCACCTCGCACCCCCGAACGACCTCAAATCATTGTCTTCCCCATGGCCCTTCGCGTGGTGGGGCATGGACATCCTCGGACCCTTCGTCACCGGATCATATCAGAATAAATACCTCATCGTCGGGGTGGATTACTTCACCAAATGGATCGAGGCGGAGGCACTGGCTAAAATAACCGCGCAGAACATTCTCCGGTTCTTCAAACGCAACATCCTCGCTCGGTTCGGTATACCCCAGGCACTTGTCACAGACAACGGGACACAATTCACGGACGGAGGATTCCAGGACTTCATCGCCAGCCTGGGCACCACACAGCATTTCACGTCTGTCGAGCATCCGCAGACGAACGGGCAGGCAGAGGCGGCCAACAGGGTAATCTTACGTGGCCTCAAACGCAGACTCGGCGAGGCAAAGAGGGCATGGGTCGAGGAGCTACATAGCGTCCTATGGGCCTACCGCACGACACCACATTCTACCACCGGGGAAACCCCGTTCCGACTAACTTACGGCACCGAGGCAGTCATCCCGGTGGAGATACGGACGCCAACGAGGAGGACAGAGGAGCCCCTAGACGAGGAAATGAACGATGAAACCCTTAGAGCCGAGCTCGACCTAGTCGAGGAGATACGTTCCGAAGCAGCTCTCCGGGAAACAACCCTCAAACAAAAGATAGCACTACGCCATGACGCGAAAGTCATAAAAAGAGAGTTCCAGGTCGGCACCCTGGTCCTCAGAAGAAACCAGAAAAACCCGAGAGAGGGCAAACTGGCGGCCAACTGGGAAGGCCCTTACCGCGTCCGCGACAAAACGAGCAACGGGGCCTATTACCTAGAAAACCTACAAGGAGAACAACTCGCTCGACCATGGAACGCAGAAAAACTTAGACAATATTACAGCTAAATACACCACGGGGAGACGTGGCAGGTACGACCACGCTCTTCGTCCCCAAAACCCCAGGGAGGAACCACGAGACCCGGGAACGATCCGGGGTCACATAACAAACACAACCCTCCCCGACGGTTGGGATCTTGACCAAGGCTCAACGTCGAAGTACCAAGACTGGCAGGGCATCCAGCTCGCGATGGGAGGACCCAAGCCTCGGGACCAGGGTTCGAACAACGGACCCGGGCTTCGATACCGCCGGGCACAAAGCCCGACACTTCGTCGGTTCCCTAAACCGAGGAGATTAACAAAGTCGAGCAGAGTACGAATTCATACAAACAAGTATCAAACACAAACGAGCACAATGAATGATAACGAAAATATTCATACATTAGAAACGATAAAAGCGGCCGAAGCCAAGTACGCCCGAAGGCCAAAATACATAAGGCACGCAGGCCATGATAACTAAAACATATAAACTAAGACTCCGCTCGGAGCACCTCTTCATCCTCTTCTTCTTCTTCTCCCCCCAGCTCCTCCTCCGCTTCAAACGGGCAGATAATCTCACCATCCCGGACGCAGCAGTTATAGGCCGACCCTTCTGTCACCAACTCAGGGTTCAGAAGCCCGAGCTGCTCGACAGCATTGTCGAAACCCTCTTTGAAGCAGGCCACGAGATCTTGGTTGAGAGTCCGAATATGCCCTAGCAGCTCACCGCGCGAACCAAGGGCGCGTTCCTCCTCGGTCTCATCCGCCAGAGGACGGACCTTTCCCTCGAGAGACTCAACCTGAGCCCGTAGGTAGGCGTTGTCCTCGGTCAGCTTCTGATGATCGACCACCTGCTCTTCCAGGCTCGCCTTAGCAGCCTTCAACTGGTCCCTCTCCTTTTCCACCTCCTCCAGCTTCTGGCTCAGCCCTTCCTGCAGCTGATGCTCTTCTTTGTAGTCCGACAGATCTTGAGATAGTCTTTCGTTCTCTGTCCGAACCTGCAAAAGGGCTTCCTCCAGCGAGGCGGTGGAAACCGAAGTGTCGGTCAAAACCATGGCCGTCTCCATCACCCGGATGACGGCAGCAATATCCCTGGCCAGATCTTTCCTCCGGGCAGCAACATCCTGGTCCAGAATAGCCTTGGCCTCAGGCGCAGGCACAGCAATCGACTCCTCGGCCTTGAAGAACGACCGTTCCACATAGCAGGGAGGCAGAAGATAGCTGCCCGGTCCATGCGAACTTCCTGGAGACGACCTGGTAAGGGCCCCAGCCGGACGCTTCCGTTTATGGAGGGGAGAAGCCGCTGGCGACGGACTGCTATCAGGAATGTTGATCGGGTTAGACCGAGGAGGAGAGGAAGGAATCACGCTCGCCGCCTGCGAGGGACCGACCCCGGCATCGCCAGCAGTCTCCGAGACACGGGCCGCAGTTTTCTTCTTCTTCTTGGGCACCCGGTCAGGAGCGCCGACCTGATTCGCTAGCTTCAGCACCCGATCACGAGCATTGGGCATGGCACCTGCAAATAAATTACACACAAACATTAGCGA
Organism: Lathyrus oleraceus; assembly: GCF_024323335.1. NCBI lineage: Eukaryota > Viridiplantae > Streptophyta > Magnoliopsida > Fabales > Fabaceae > Lathyrus > Lathyrus oleraceus. The sequence goes on along the minus strand of NC_066580.1, from coordinate 431,237,385 downwards.
CCGAAGTCATAAACAGAAATAAAAAGCTAAACAAAGTCTGCCTACTCAATAACGCCAGAGCTTCCTCCTCGGTATCACACTCGAGCAGAGCCTTCGTATTGATATAACGCGTCTCGGTGATTAGCTCCCCGGCCTCATCCAGGTAGGGCACGCCCTGTCGATTCGCCCAGAACGCCAAGCTGAAGCTCTGCACGTAATCGACCAGCTTCTTGTACGCGAGCCTATCCTCCTCGCCGAGCATCGCGTACTTGACCCGGTAATGCGCCGTGGAGAGATCGAAATGATCACGCTGCCACCTCAGCGGTATCTTCGACATCAGCGTCTCCTCCCCGTTGGGTTCCCGTTGATAGTAGTATAGAGAGTGAAGGGCAGCCCGGGTAATCGGCATCACCACGTACCACCGGCTTTTGAAATGGCGAACAGAGTCCTCGTACGTCTTGAACAGACGCACGGGCTGCTTGAAAGAAACCCAACTGTGGCGACCATGGGAACCGGACCTCTGGAGATGGAAAACGTGGAAGAAGAGAGCCCGGGTGCAACCAATGCCGAGGAACTGGCAAACTAACTCGAATGCCCGCATAAATGCGAGGGCATTAGGATGTAGTTGGGACGGCGCCAGCCGGAGCCACTTGAAGATCGACATCTGGAAGGAGTTGAAGGGCAGTCTAATCCCCGCCTCGCGAAAAGCAAATTCATACATGGTGAACTGCTTCCCCGGGAAATGGTGACAAATGCGGTCTTCTTCCTTGGGGGCGCAGCAATACCAGTTTGGTGGATCCTCCCGGCTTATGGTCTCGACCATAGCGTGAGCAGTGATGGCCTCGTCACAGAAGTCGGATTCCTCCTCCAAGGGCTCGTCCGCAACCCAGGAGAAGTCGACCTGCCCGGAAGAGGAGGCGTGTTCGGTACCATCTCGGACACTCCCATCCCCGACAGGGAGACGAGCGATTGTCGCGTCTTCGGTGGAGGACCCAGAATCTTCCTTCCTCGGTCGTAAGCGCCCGGTAGCACCTGAAACGCAGACAGAAAGAGTGAATTCGACGTCATATCAAATCCACCCTTCCACCGCAGGTCAAGTGAAAGGGCGTAGCGGCGACGGACACTAACCGCGCTCAACTCGGTGGCGCGCGCATTCTATGGAGACCGGGCACAAACTTCATACAGCCTATGCAAGTATTGCCCGGCATATGAAGTTTGTGCCCGGTACAGTAGGATCCCAACCCTATTTTCTACCATCTAATATACACCTACAGTCCACTACACTGTTCCCAAGTTAAACCTAACCACATTTCTACAACATTATCATGCGTTTGACAGAAAACAACAAGGAGAAAGAATGGGTCACAGTGGAAAATCATACCTGACATAGTTAAGTTGAAAAGGTACGGTGGTGTCCGAACAGAAGACGGTGGTTCAGATAGGAAGACGGGCGGAGACGGCGGTCCAGACGGTCGAGCAAGCAAACGAGAGAGAAGGTGGAGATCTCCGGTGAACGTATGAGCGAGAAAAAGGTAGAAATGAAGTTACTCAACCCCTTTTTATAGGGCTTGGCACGTGGACCAACACGCTAGGTCATCATTGCCTAGCCTGCCTACGCCGTCTTTGCGCGCGAAACGAAGCGACGCCACTAATCGTGAGACACGTCTATCAAAGACAAGAAGCTGAAACGACCCGAGCACCTGTCCGTCTCCTCGACTCACCAAGACGCCTCCTCCCCGCGCCATACCCGCGTTTACTACAAGGAAGGTGCAGATCAACCGATCACCTCCATCCCCGACATTCCCGGAGAAATGTCAGTCATGAACAGGCCTGTTACGACCTCACCTGTCTAACGATCAAGCTTCCCCATCGTCTCGGGGAACCCTTAGTTGAAACATAAGTCATCTCTCTGGCTCAGAGACTCGACTTGGGGGGCTCCTGTTCTGGACTGGGCCACGACACTTAGCACGGCACGGCCCAATGCTCGCCAAGCCCACGTCCAAACGACCGTATCCAAGCGACCACGAGGACACGTCAGGTGAACGACCGTCCGCCCGGAGAATGTCTCCCCGGCCCCTTAAATACGTGTCGGACAACGAGCGGGTCCTCCTCATATGATCTCCATCCACTCATCGTCAACCCACGCCGCGGGCACCTAAGTTGTGTCGGGCAGAGCCATAACGGCATCCCACTCACCACGTCACCCAACTCCCCTATATTGTCTCCTTAGGGATAGGGGCAGTTGGACCAGGGGGCAGACCTTGGTCTAGGTCTTAACGCTTCTTACGCGTCCCCTGGCAGCTCCTCCTTGGGCCTAGCTAATCCAGCCCATTAGGAGCCTTGGCCCAGCGCTGGGGGCTCAATATAAATACCCCTTTCATGGCAAAGGGGCAGGTATTCAAACTCACACTCTGATAATCTCATTCTGTACCTTTTCTGACTTAAGCGTTGGAGCATCTTGCAGGTACACCCCCCTCTCATTTCATTCTCCGGCCCATTCACCAAGACCTTGGAAGGCCCTCCTGATCAGGTGAGATCAAATATTAAGAGGCATTTTTATGAGAACCAAAAGATAATGATACAGGAAATGTAAAATTTTGGCTATGAAAATGAGAACCAAAAACTTTAGTATTTATAGAACTCACTATGAAAATGTTAAATTTCTACAGGGCGGGACCATGGAAATTTAGGCGGGTGGAGAATACAGTAAATGGACTAAGAAGTGTTGTTTTTAGGCGGGACAAATTTCTACAGGAAATTTTAGTAAGAGTAAGTGGAATATATAACCACTAAATGACTAACCATTAAATGGTATTAATAAAAATTGACTAACCATTAAATGGTTATAATAAAAATATTAATTTATTTCTAAATTAATAAATAAGGGTAAATATGGAAAAAATGTATATTTTCCATTACTTAAATGAATATATAGCCACTTTCTTAAAGGGTGAGTTTTTTTTTTTTTTGCTTACATATGAGACCGGAGGGAGTAATCCATAAGACGATAAACTTGAAAAAGTTGTTTTCACCATTGACAATGCATGTTTTAAGAAGAATAAATTCTTGTAGTTATGTCCGTAGTATACAGCTTAATTCATTTTGGTTTAATGCCTTACTTTAAATAAGTAATGTATCAAGTAATGTATTAGGGAAACTATTCTTATTGACATTCCTAAAGTGTTTGGAGTGAATCAATTTGACATTTTTTATGAAGGTGATGATTTCATGTTGCTGATAACTTTTTTATCAAACTTAAACGAATATGTAAATTCTAGCTGTGACAGATAAAGTTGAGTTTTTTGGTTAGGTTGTAACTTATCCAAAGAGTATTAAATACAAAATTTTGAATTTTTTCAAAATTAATGAAAAAGATATGAAGATATTTACAAGTTGTATTTATAGATGAAGTAAGAATGCATAATCTTATTGGCAAAAAAATGTGGCCTACAAAATCTTTTATTATGCCTTTGACTAATTTATAATACATTCACGATCTTTGTGAGACTATTTAAACCTAAGAAAGATTTGATTCACTAATTTGATCGTGTTTTGCTTCATTCTCTAGAATGTTGGCTTGTTTTCACTCCAATGAATTTGCTTTTGCGAGTGTGCTTAGTGCTTGTGTGTAAAAAAACTTTATTCTGTTAAAAAAATTATTTATTTTTGTTGTGTAACTGTGGGTATGAGTTATGAATGAGGATTTGGTCATATAATTAGTTTTAACTTGTGATATAAGAATATAAGACTAGGTTGTCTATAGCGCATAGACCCCGACGCCATTCTTTTGGGCTATTTTGAAGATGTTAACAATATGCATGTTTGAGTTTTTTTAAAGGTAAATTGTTTTTTTTTCCTTTTATATGATTAATATAAAAGCTCCTAGTAATGCTTTAGATAATTTCTAATTCTCTCTCTTCGCAAATTGTCTTCTTCCACATTCTTCTCACTCTTAAAATTAGCAAGTATGAGATATTTCTCATCCATTCTTCCATATTACTATTCACCTATTCATCTTTTTTTTCACTTTCTCAACCATTCACAAATATATTCGTAAATAAAAATATGAAAACATCAACTTTCTTAACCACGAGCGTTGAGCACCCTTCAACAATAGTATATTATTGAATTTATTTTCACGCATTTTTAGCAAACCAAGTAACTGTTGGAAATCCGCCAAAACCTATAGAGAATTTCAATCAATCTTAATGAACAAGATTGTTATTACTCACACAATAGCAATGAAAAGAGAAGAACAATGGAGAAAGAAAGAGTGTAAAGAACGATGAAGGAGAAGAAGAATTAAATTCTGCAGAGTTTCTCTCTGCCCACAAACTGTAGAAAACTTCTTATTCACTTTGCAACTGTAAAATACTGTGAATACAATGTTATGAATACTTTATTCACTTCATTACAAAAATAAGGGTCACTCCCTCTATTTATAGATTTAGGTTAACTTGGACCTCAAGGCAAAGCCCAAAACTATAAAAGCCCAAAATAATTAACACTACTAAAATAGGCCTAAGTCGAAATCCTGTATGAAGCAACATGCTTTGACACTTCGACACTAATACAACTCAAGACACTAGGTGGTTCAACACCTCCTTGTTATGTCGAGCAACCTGCTTCAACACAAGGAATTACAATTCAACACACCATCTAATTCATTGTGTCTAAGTTCTCTACATTTATCATAACTCTTAGTCTTCTGAACACTTCGACTTACACTCCATTCGTCATCATGTCTACAATCTGATTCTCAGTTCTGCAGTGTTCCACATTCATCTTTCCATCTGCCACCTGCTCTCGAATATAATGAAACCTCATTTTGATGTGCTTGCTTCGACCATGTGCTATTGGATTCTTCGTCAGATTAATAGCTGACATGTTGTCGATCTTCATGGTAATTGCTCCATGATTCTTCGTTGTTATCTCTTCAACCAGATTCACCATCCATGTTGTTTGACAGACACAAAGAGAAACATCTATGTATTCTACTTTACACGATGATAATGCCACTACTGGTGCCTTTCTCGAATTCCAAGCAACCGGTGCACCACCTAGCATAAACACATAGCCAACTGTGGATTTTTGATCCTCGGCATCACTACACCAACTTGAGTCGGCGTATCCCATTAATTTGCATTCTTTTCCTTCATCAGCTACAGGAAATAAAATGCCATAGTCGAGAATTCCTTTTAAATACCTTAGTATCCTCTTCGTCGCTGCTAGATGTGATACCTTTGGCTTCTGCATGAACCTACTCACCATACCTACACTGTATGCTAAGTCAAGCCTTGTATGACAAAGGTATCGAAGTGACCCAATAAGTCTTCTATATTGGGTTGGATGGACATCATCTTCATGTGAATCTTTCGACAGTTGTAATCTGGCTCAGCTGGAGTCGAAGTTGGGTTGCAATCTTGCATCTCAAATCTCTTGAGTATTTCACCTGCATGCCTTCTTTGGTTCATCATCAAACCTCTACCACTTTGGTAGAATTAGATGCCAAGGTAATATGAAATGTCACCCAAATCTGACATTTCGAATTCCTTGTTGAGATCACATTTGAAGTCTTTGATCTCTTCCTTGCAGCTACTTGTTATCAACAGGTCATCGACATATAGACATAGTATAAGCAATTCACTCTTGCTTCTTCTTACATATACTTCATGTTCAGATTTGCACTTCACAAATTTCTTCTCCCTTAGAAATCCATCTATCTCCTTGTTCTAAGCTCTTGGAGCTTGTTTAAGTCCGTACAGGGCTTTATGCAGCCTGTACACCTTTCTTTCTTCGCCATGTTTCACAAACCCAACTGGTTGTGCAACATAAACTTCTTCTTCTAAGGGGCCATTTAGGAATGCACATTTTACGTCCATCTGACACATCTTCCAGTTGTTCATGTTTACTAGACCAACAACCAAGCTGATTGTTTCGATCCTAACAACAGGTGCAAAAACTTCATCGAAGTCGATTCCTTCTTTCTGGAGAAATCCTTTCGCCACAAGTCTCGCCTTGTGTTGAGTCACTTCTCCTTTGGGATTCAACTTTACCTTGTATACCCACTTCACATCGATTGCCTTCCTGTCTTGGGGGAATTCGACAAGTGACCAAGTGTTGTTGACTCCGATTGACTTCAGCTCTTCGTTTATTGTTTTCATCCACTTCGAATATTTCAATGCCTCAACTGTATTGACAGGTTCAACATATGCGTAGAAAGCATAATGTACCAGCTCACCTTCTTCATCGACCATATCATCTGATGTAATCACACATTCTTGCAACCTTGTAGACATGTGTCTTGTTCTTTGAGGTATGCTTGGGCATGCTTCACCTCTGACTTCTTCCTGTCAAACTTCTCTTTCGACTTCACTAGTTGGTTCACCATAAAAGATTCCCATTGAATCTTTCTTAACACTCTTAGTCCAATCCCACTCCTTAAGCTCATCTATGATCGCGTCCCTGCTGATCATGACTTACTTATTCACTGGGTCATATAACTTGTATCCTCCAGTCAAATGATATCCTATCAGGATCATCTGATTCGACTTGTCATCAAGTTTTCTTCTCAAGTGATCTAGCACATGTCTATGTACTATAGATCCAAACACCTTCAGATGACTCAAGCTAGGCTTTACACCAGACCAACATTCTTCTGGCGTGATTCCTTCTAGCTTCTTCGTCGGACATCTGTTCAGGATATATGTCGTAGGCGACACAACTTCTCTCCATAATTCTTTGGGTAGATTCTTGCCTTTCAACATACTTCTAACCATATTCATAATGGTTCTATTCTTCCTTTCTGTGACTCCATTCTGTTGTGGAGTGTAGGGTGGCACCACCTCATGCACAATCCCTTCTTTCACACATAATGCATCGAAATCTTTCGACACATATTCTACACCACCATCAGTCCTCAAAATCTTGATCTTTCGACCGCTCTGCCTTTCGACCATAGATTTAAACTTGGCAAATACCTCGATCACTTCACTTTTCTTCTTGATTAGGTAAGACCACAGTTTTCGACTGAAATCATCTATGAATGTAACAAAGTATTTGTTACCTCCAATTGAATCCACATGGAGAGGACCGCATACATCAGAGTATATGACTTCAAGAATTGCCTTCGACCTATTTCATGCATCCTTATTGAAGTTGTCCTTATGATGCTTCGCCTGCACGCATTCTTCACACACTTTGTTTGGAACGCCGATTTCTGGTATTCCTGAAACCATATTTTTTTCTCTTCAAATCTCTGATGTCTTTGAAATTGAGATGACCATGTCTATAATGCCATATCCATTCATTTCTGTTGGCTGCTGATCGGGAAAATAACAAGTGTATTATTTTGCCTTTTATAGTAATAATAGGGAAATTCCCCGAATGTCGATCTCAAGGACTGCACGTCAATATCGAGTTTAAATTTTCATTCAATTAAACAAAAAGAATTAATTTGGTTTTTAGATGTAAAAATATAAGAATAAAGGTAAAGGCAAATAAGAATGAAAATAAAGGTTTACAGGGAAGAATGAACAATGTCAGGGAAGGTGTATGATTTATCCCTGTGTATACATGCGTTTTTGACGCCATGAGATTTAGTATGCAGAATGACTCTTTCGACAAATGACGTCATGCGATTAACAGTTTGGTTGATAAGTGTTGTTCGACACTTCGACAAAATGATGGTTCGATATTTCGACAAGATATTTGCAGATGGAAAGACGTCTTTGACAGGCATGGATGATATTATGGTATTTCGACAATTTGACAAAGTCTGGAGGGAAACGTCATTTCGACATAAAGTGAAATTTTAAATTTAAAAGAGTTGTGATGTTTGGCAGAAGACGCGTGGAAGCATTTGGCGAAAGGAAGAAAGCCAAGTGTCACAGTTTTAGGATTTGTTCGTTAGTAACATTTATTTTGTTTGTATATAAATAGGATAGGTGTTATCAGAAAAAGTGTGTGAAAACTTGTACAAAATTCCTGCAAATACTCAAAGTACCCGTGTGAGAGAAAATAGTCATATTTGGAACATGTACGTGTAAACAAACACCAATTCTTTCAAAGTTTTTATCTTATAAAATTCAAAGTTCTTTACCAATTTTCCTTTACATTTACCGGTCATTTATCTTTCTGCATTTCCTTTTCGACACTTTATGCTTTGTCAGTTATATTCCGCCATTTATCTTAATCTTGTTAAGTTTGTTATTATTTAAGCGTTTGTAATCAATTTCTTTCGACATGAAAGATTTAATGAGCCAAATGAAAGATACAAAAGTCGTTCTAGAGATTTATAAAGTTATTTGGATTTTGCACATGTCCTAGGATTTGTGTGGTTGATCCTGCAAGTAACCCAATTCGACAAGTATTGGAAAACCAGAGGTTGTTCGCCAAAATCCACTGCGAACAAATTGGCACGCCCAGTGGGACCGTGCATAAATCTAAAACTTAAATAGTCGTGAGTCAAGGTTTCTTCTTCGTTGTATGAGACTAAGAAACGGTAAATTAGCCGTATCTGACGTAAAAAGACCTAAAAGAACAAGAGTAAGGAAAATGGTGAGTCAGCCAAATAATCCAAATAATCCTAACCCAAATGAAGCCATCCCAGTATCCAACCCTATCCCTTCGACAGGAGGAAATGTGGGATCAGTCCCTGTGTCAGAGGCTGTGCCTTCGTCAACAGGGTCAATACCAGCGGTTTCAATTTCGCAAAATGCGCCTAGTTCGTCAATTAGGGCGCAACAAATGCCTGTTGGGACACCTCCTCCTATGGGAAACACTTCTAGGCCTTTTGTGACGAATTTCACCATGCCTCTGCCTGGTAGGGAACAACCATTTGGAATGCCAACTTCGGTAATGGCAAATTTACACAATTCGCCAGTATTGTATTATGATTCTATGGCCAATATGTCTTCACCATTACAAGGGTCGGGATATGGCGGAAACATGAATAGACTAAACCAACAACCACTTTACATGCCAGCGATAACAAATAATTCTACGCAAGTAATTAGATAACAAATGGACGAGAGTAATCATGATATGGTCCAAATGTTAACACAACAAATGGGGGCGGTGTTTAACCCTCTAATACAAAACACCACCCAAACAAACCAATTGTTGGCAGCGCAAATGACGCGCATTACTGACTTTTTTGGGGTCCCTCAAACTCGACACAGAGAACAAGTGGTTCAGAACCCAGCGGTAGCGGTCCAGGAAGAGCCTATGATAAACCAAATACCGTTAGATAATCCTCAGACAAACGTCAGAAACCAAGAGGATGTGGTCGAACGACCTCGTGACGAAATCCCTGTTCCCCAAGAGCCTAGAAGGATAGTAATCCAGAGAGGCCAAGACGCGGATGCTGTGTTGCAACAGCGAATCAGGTATAATCACTTGCCTGTCGAAAACAACTTAACGACCATGGTCGAAACGATAATGGCACAAAATGGGGTGAACATGGGATTACAAAGGCCCAGTTACGCTTCCCCACTGTCGGAGTATATTCTGCAAGAGGAATTGCCCCCAAGATGGAAAGTTCCTAAGTTCACCAAGTTCTCAGGGGATACTAGTGAGTCCACCATAGAACATGTAACACGTTATCTGATCGAAGCAGGAGAGATAACCCGTATTGAAAATTTGAAAATAAAATACTTCCTTACTTCCTTGACGAAAAACGCGTTTACTTGGTTTACATCTTTGCCTGCAAACTCAGTGTATACGTGGACCCAATTAGAGAGGTTATTCCATGAACAATTTTACATGGGGCAAACCAAAATAAGTCTGAAAGAATTAGCCAGTGTTAAGAGAAAACACTCAGAACCAATAAATGATTATTTAAATAGGTTCAGATTGCTAAAGGCTAGATGTTTCACTCCGGTGCCATAACATGAGTTAGTCGAAATGGCCGCAGGGGGACTAGATTATTCTATAAGAAAGAAACTAGACACCCAATATCTAAGGGATATGGCGTAATTAGCAGATAGGGTGAGACAAGTCGAAAGGTTAAGAGACGAAAAATTCAGAGCAAATAAGAATAAAAAAGAAAGGGTGGCCTATGTAGGGGCTTGTCAAAATGATGAATACGACGAAAACGAACCAAGTAACTTCGACGAACAAGAGATTGACTTAGCAGAACTAAAGCAAGGCCCACCTTATTCGTGTAAAGTACTAACTCCGTCGAACGGAAACCTAGTCGAAACCAATGATAAGTTCCCCAAAAGAACTTATACGTTCGACATCACCAAATGTGACAAAATTTTCGATTTGTTGGTTAAAGATGGTCAATTAATAAAACCACCAGGCGCTAAAGAACCGCCTATGGAACAAAAAAAAAAGAGGTTTTTGTAAATACCATAATTTTCTGGGCCATAAAACGTCTCGTTGTTTCCTTTTCAGGGATCTCGTTCAAAATGCTATCCGTGACGGAAGGCTGAAGTTTGGTGATAAGCCAAAACAACAAATGAGGATTGATTCGAATCCCATGCAGCCAGTCGAAGCCTATTACGCTGAACCATCCATTGTGAACATGGTGGAGGTTGAAATTGCTCCTGATGGCAATCTCGAAATGGTGGAAGCTGCTGGAGGTTTCGACACAAATATCAACATGGTTGAGATTGCTGATGATCTCGCAAACCAGAACGAAGTTGAAGTTACTGAAGGCTTTGACGACCAGAAGGAGATCGAAACTACTGAAGGTTTCGACAAAAAGGACAGTGACAATACCGGTGCAGATGTTATAGTTCGACAAGAAGAGAATTGGGATTGCTTGGGACAACCAAGTGGGAAGTACGATTATCTCGTGAAATACAATGCGCCGGCAAGCTCTCATATCGACACCAACGCAATCCAACCAACCGGTTGGGGAGGTGTACCTTTGAGCAACAATGAAAAAACATTTGAGACAATTGAGAATCTCCCTATTATAAAAAAGAAGGTTACTAAAGACCTCACTGTTGAAAACAAGGCTATTGAAGGCCTTGATCCTGATCAAATGAAGACAAGTGATGTCGCAAACTGCGTCAACACTATGGGACCTTTCAGTGAAGAGGTTACAAGAATCAAAACAGAAGCTGTGAATGGTCCTATGAAGCCTGTGACCAGTGGAATCCTGCACAGAATAATGGAGGACCCCAAAAGAAGTTGGAACAAGTGTTGTTGCAAACATGGTCCCAGAAACATGTCTTGGTGTTGCTGCCAAGAAAAGGAGTTTGACCAGATACCAAGAAGTGTCGAAGTCGAAGAAGAAAGACTCATTAAGAAAATGAACGAATTAAGCATTGTTGACGAACGAAATATTGGGGTAAATATGGTGGAAATATCTTAGAGAGACCAAGCTGAAGTGGGTGAAGATCGTCGTCGAAAGGAGTACCAAAGGCTGGCGTATCCTAAAGAAGAGGAAAATCTCGTGGAATTCATCAAGAGGTGCCAAAAGATGAGGACCGAAGTGATGTTATGCCCATGTTGCAGTGCAATCTTCGACAGGAAGGCAACAACCAATCTGGAAGCAGTGGATAAAGCCAAGAGGAAAGAGAATTGGGGGACAACAAGATATGACCCAAGGAGAAGTGATCATCATCAATGGAGGCATGGAGAAAGACACCATAACACTTACAAACCATCTAACAAAGCAACGGATGACAAATGGGTTCAACCCATTAGAGATGCCCAAGGGCAGGGAAAATGGAGAAAAATTGAGGTTCAGAGAGGCGCTTCGATGGAAGGCAAGAAGAAAATGGAAAAGCACAAGCCAAGACCATATCCTTCAGAAAACTACAAAGGAAAAAACCCTATGTCAAGATCCCAATGGAGAAGATTCCAGAGACAGAAGAGGGCAGAAAAAGAGGCTGCAGAAAAGAGCGTGAATGGAAAAGACATTGACAGCAAAGATAAAGCAGAATCTAGTAACAATCTTCAGATAGTAAGCAGAAAAGAGACTTCCCACCAGATCAATCCTGGCAGCATTGTCGAACCAGTGGCGTCGAAAGAGAAGATGCAAGAAGAACGACGAAATAATTGACAACTTTGAATCTGATTCAGAAGCGTCCTTTAATGTGATTTGCAATGTGGTTTCTGTCCTCCCTAGAGATTATGATAGAGTCATGGAGGTCGAAGACGAAGAAGATGAGATGGAAGAGGAAACAATGGCACACAGGCCCGTCTGTTACTACGTCATGAACAATGGGTGCGTCGAAGAGCAGAATGCTTTCTTCGAAAGGCCAGATGATTCCATGAAAGCACACTTAAAGCCTTTGTTCATAAAAGGAAAGGTGGAGAATGTTGGTGTAAACAAGATACTGGTAGATGGCGGAGCAGAAGTAAATTTGATGCCTCATTTCATGTTAAAGAAGATTGGGAAAGATGATTCAGACGCAAAACCTCACAACATGGTGTTGTCGAACTATGAAGGAAAAGTAGGAACCACTATGGGCGTTATCCAGGTGAATTTGACTGTTGGAACCATAACAAGGCCAACGATGTTCATGGTCATTGCTTCAAGGGCGAATTACAACCTACTACTTGGAAGGGAGTGGATTCATGGCGTATGAGTCGTACCTTCTTCAATGCATCAGCGAATAGCCATTTGGAGGCCAGACGGGATTGTCGAAAACATTGAGGCTGATCAAAGCTATTTCATGACAGAAGTAAACAATGTCAACAGTCAAAGCTTCGACAAGAACCTGGCTCACATACCTCCGTGCAGCCCAGCCGAATTCGACTTAAAAGCAACAGACAACGCCTACTGCTCCATGTACCTTCATCCTACACATGGTTTTCAGTGGGACAAATAGGTAATTGGCAAATCTTACATGTGGGGAACTACTCATATAGCGCCAACAGGATGGGGAAGCGAATTTGACGATGACGAGTAAAGAATCAGCGCTCGAAAGAATTACGGCTTACATAGTCAAAAACAAACTCAAAGAGGCCCTTGAGGCTGAAGTAAAATACATGGCTGTCGAAGCCAACAAAGAAAATTCCAACGAACAATGTCCCCAAAGAGACGTTCCAGAAGATTATGATAACAACCAAATGGGCGAATGGCAACACCAAAAGCTTGACGCCATTTATGATGACGAACCCCTAGGGTTCGAAAAAGTTCCAGTGTCAACTAACGTGAAGATGGTGGCACAAGATCCATTAGAAGAAATAAATTTAGGACTGGGGGCAGAAAGTAGACCAACCTACATAAGCGCAAATATGGATCCCTAGTTCAAATTCGAAATAGTCCAGTTGCTGAAAGAGTTCAAAGACTGCTTCACATGGGATTACGACGAGATGCCTGGTCTAGACATAAGTTTGGTCGAATTGCAGCTGCCAATAATGGAAGGAAAGAAGCCAGTAAAGCAGACTCCACGACGGTTCGCACCAGAAATCCTGTCAAAAATAAAAGAAGAGGTCGAAAGACTTCTAAAGTGCAAGTTCATCCGCACAACCAGGTATGTCGAATGGATTGCAAATATCGTTCCTGTAATTAAGAAAAATGGCAAAGTTAGGGTATGCATTGACTTTCGAGACTTAAATTCGGCTACTCCAAAGGATGAATATCCCATGCCAGTGGCAGAAATGCTTATAGATTCTGCAGCAGGCCATGAGTATTTAAGTATGCTAGACAGATACTCTGGCTATAATCAAATTTTTATCGCTGAAGAAGATGTTCCTAAAATAACTTTCCGTTGTCCTGGAGCAATAGGAACGTACGAATGGGTAGTAATGCCTTTTGGTTTAAAGAACGCTGGAGCAACCTACCAACGGGCTATGAATTCCATCTTTCATGACTTTATTGAAACTTTCATGCAAGTGTACATTGACGATATTGTGATTAAGTTTGTTTCAGGAAAAAGTCATATAGATCATCTTCGACAATCCTTTGAAAGGATGAGGAAGTTTGGTTTGAAAATGAATCCACTTAAATGTGCTTTTGGTGTGCAGGCGGGTGATTTCTTAGGTTTTGTGGTCCATAAGAAGGGGATCGAAATAAATGAAAACAAAGCCAAAGCCATAATGGAGGCGAAAGCGCCATCAACAAAAAAGGGGTTGCAATCTCTGCTAGGGAAAATCAACTTTCTCAGAAGATTTATCTCCAACCTTAGTGGAAAAACGCAAGCTTTCTCTCCTCTACTTCGACTAAAGAAGGAAGACTTTGCATGGGGGCAAGAACAACAAGCTGCCTTTGACAAAATCAAGGAATACCTGGCTAGTCCTCCAATTCTAATGTCTCCTTGTAGAAAAAGAAGTATGAGATTGTACATTTCAGCATCAGACAAAACATTAGGAAGTATGTTGTGTCAAGAAGATGAGAATGGCGTCGAAAGGGCCATCTATTATCTCAGTAGAATCCTGAATGATGCTGAAACTAGATATAGTATTATAGAAAAACTATGTTTATGTGTATATTTTTCTTGTATGAAGTTAAAGCATTATATAAAGCCTGTTGATGTATACATTTCTCCCCATTTCGACGTAATAAAATATATGTTATCTAAATCTATTTTACATAGTCGAATTGGAAAATGGGCTTTAGCATTAACAAAATAGTCCTTGAAATATCTGCCTTTAAAGGCTGTGAAAGGACAAGTGGTTGCTGATTTTATAGCTGACCACTCTATAGATGAAAATGTAGAATATGTCGAATTAGAACCATGGAAACTATATTTCGACGGTTCCAGTCATAAAAATGGAACTGGTGTGGGGATGTTGATTATTTCTCCTGACAGAATTCCAACAAAATTCAAGTACAAAGTTGAAAGTCCGTGTTCAAATAATGAAGCGGAATATGAAGCTTTGATTGCTGGACTTGAAATATTGTTGAAATTGGGGGCAACAAGAGTCGAAATAATGGGTGACTCTGAACTGGTGATAAAGCAGTTGACTAAAAAATATAAATGCGTGAAAGAAAATCTAATCATGTACTTCGTAATAGCCAATAGACTTCTCAAGGAATTCGACAATGTGGCCTTTAGGCACATTTCCAGGGTGGAGAATCAAGAGGCGAGTGACCTCGCTCAACTGGCGTCTGGATACAAAGTGTCGAAGGAGAAGTTAGAGGAGGTTATTGAAGTCAGAGGAAGAGTCGTATCTACCAAGTTGTCCCCATCAGATTTGGAGTCAATAAGATTAGGATATGGTGACGAAGAAAATTTTGAGATATTCAATATAGATGATTCAGGAATTGCAGACTAGAGAAAGCCCATCAAGAATTATCTACAAGACCCAAATCAGAAAGCAGAAAGAAAGATAAAATATAGGGCTTTGAGTTACGTACTTTTTGGAAACGAATTGTTCAAAAAGACTGCAGAAGGAGTCTTGTTGAAATGCTTAGGTGAAGATGAAGCTTACATAGCATTGTCGAATGTGCACAGCGGAGCGTGTGGCGCACACCAGGCAGGTCACAAAATGAAGTGGTTATTATTTCGACAAGGAATGTATTGGCCAACAATGCTGAAGGAGTGTGTCGAATTTGCAAAAGGATGTCAGGAATGTCAAGTACATGCAGGCATACCCCATGTTCCTGCAAGTGAGTTGCACTCAATCATAAAGCCTTGGCCATTTAGAGGTTGGGCTTTAGACCTGATTGGTGAAATTCGACCAGCCTCTTCAAAAGGGCAAAAGTATATTTTGGTTGGGATATACTACTTCACTAAGTGGATTGAAGCTATACCATTGGTAAATGTGGATCAAGAAGCAGTTATAGATTTGATCCAAAAGTACATAATTTACATATTTGGGATACCTGAAACAATAACAACAGATCAAGGATCTGTGTTCACTGGTAAAAATATGCAGAAATTTGCACAAGAAACAGGGTTTAAACTCCTTACTTCGACACCTTACTATGCTCAAGCCAACGGGAAAGTTGAAGCAGCCAACAAGGTAGTGATAAACTTGATCAAGAAGCATATAGGGAAAAAACCTAGAAACTGGCATAAAACTTTAGATCAAGTTTTGTGGGCTTGTCGAACGTCTCCAAAAGAAGTAACAAATTTGACTCCATTCAGTTTGACCTATGGACATGATGCAGTTTTACCAGTCGAAATATATTTGCAGTCAGTTAGAGTGCAAAGGCATCATGAAATCCCATCAGATATATATTGGAGTATGATGATGGACGAATTAGTTGATCTAGACGTAGAAAGGCTGCGTGCGCTAGATCTAATAAAGAGACAAAAAGAAAGAGTCAAAAAGTTTTACAATAAGAAAGTAAAATTCAAGACCTTCTTAATTGGTGATCTTGTTTGGAAAGTAATCCTTCCTATGGATCGAAAAGATAAGTTAATGGGAAAATGGTCTCCTAAGTGGGAATGACCTTTCCAGATTTTGAAAAGTTTTTCAAATGGCGCGTATGAGATTGAAGAAATAGGGAAAGATGAGAGAATCCTAAAGATAAATGGCAAGTATTTGAAAAAATATAAGCCAATATTGCAGGAAATAAAAATAACAGTAGATTAATTGTAAACATAATTGTGATAGCTTTGCCAAATAAAAAGGGCACTAAAGTTATTACAAAGAGAGCCTCAAAGGGCTGAGAATTGTTTAATTAATTCGACTACAAATTGATACTGGCAAAAGTTTCCTTCAACGTGGCGAATTTCTTCCTCTGAAACTGGAGTCGATGATCACAAAGACTTTTGTGAGTGGAGAGAGTCTCAATCTCTTGACTAAGTTGCTGGGCCTTTTCTGCATGTCGAATACCCACCTTCAGTTCCTCGTCAATCTCATTCAGCTTAGGTTGTTGTATGGATGCTTTGCGTTTTTTCTCTTGGGAGATCTTTTCTTGAAGTGCTGCTATTTGTTTCTCCCATTTTTGGATATTATCATCACAAGCAGCAACTTCTTTGATGTAAGTTTCAGAAAGCCGCTGCAGCTTTGAGACTTTGTCATCGAAGTTGCAACAACATCCCATTCAGCAGTTTGAGTTTCAGATTTTGAGGAGATTTGCTGGGAAAGATCTCTTTGACGATGAAGGTCCGCAGTCGCCAAGTCTATAAGGGTCATCAGCTCCATCACAAAACTACCAACCTCAGCAGAAGTTTCCAACATATTTACTTGTATCAGAATTTTCTTGAGTTCAATGTGGGCAAGGGAGCTTTCTTCCAAGACTTTGAACAAATCAACATCAAGGATCTTCGTCTTAATCTTGGTCAAGATGTTGCCAAGTGTTGGTGCTTCAGAAGTGGCCCCAGAAGTAGTCGAACTGCTCTGCGAAGAATCTTGAAAATTAAAACGAGCACTAAGCATAGCCTTCAGATACTCTAAGGGTTTCTGCACTTTGAGACTTTCAAGCTCCTCGCGAGAGAAACCAGTTGAACCAGTAGATTTGCCACTTCCTTGGGTCAGGTCAGGAGCAGGTGGAGTGTTTCGCCCTAAAGTTTGTCCAGCCTCTGCTTGTTTCGACTGGTCGCCCACATCTTTGGAAGTTTCGTCTTCATGATCATCTTTGACCTCAGCTTCCATGTTAGTATCGTCACCCTGATTTGCAGCATCTAATCCTGGATGAGGAGGAGATTCTTCTTCAGAAGCTTCACCCATTATAGCGTCGAATTCTGCTACAGTTTGCCTGTCATAATCACTTGTGGGGATATCTTCTGCTTGGACTGTTTCCTCCAGCGTTTTCTCAGGTGTTCTTTCGACAGCCAATTGTGCCTGAAAATAATTCTAAGTTAGAAGAAAGAGATGCAAAGAAGATGAATATATACAGTCGAAGTAAAGATTTACCTCAGGAATCTCAGTGTTAAAACTAGATTTCCCACTCTCCGTATCCTTCGACTGAAGGTTAGCAGTGGGAGTACTTGCAGAATCCTTTCTAGTGGATTTAACAATGGATCTTTGGGAAGAGACTTTCTTGATTTTCTTCTTCTTCTGAGGAGGAGGGGGGATTAGCTCTGGAGATTCGTCACCAGATTCTTCATTAGGAACTTTATCCTCTTCTTTCTCCTCTTCATTCTTTCTTTTTTGGACTGATGGGGGTTTTCGACTTACCTAGTCATGCAGACCAAAGCCGGTTAGTTTCTTAAAAGGAAAAAGAATAAATGAAAAGAGTGAGTTTAGTACCTTTGTCGAAGGTTTCTTAGCAGCACCGGGCGACGCTTCGACAGAAGTTTTCTTGGCAGGAATCCTCACGGCTAAGGAAAGAAAGGAGATTCAGAAACGAATATAAGAGATACATGATAATACAGTTAGAATAACAAAGGAAAAATCATGTTTTCTGTGAACACCTTCAAGAATGGGATCTTCCACGCGAACGTGTTCTATTCCAATATGAAGGTGTCCTTGGTATTCGTCCAGATGATACTTAGTCGGAACCACACGCTTAGCAGGTTTTTTGTACTGTTGACGAAGAATTTTCATAAAGTCCCCACAAACAAACCAATCTGGAAATGGAGGGCTAAATGCCACGCAAAATTCAGCAGTTGGCAGAGGAGGAAATTTTGGTGGATGACAACTGAAAGTCAGGTCATAGCGCGCCTCTGGTCGAACATTTGAAGGCAATGACAATTTTTCAAACTTCTCCGTCAATTTACGTTTTAATTCTGCTGCTGCTTCGTGTATGGTTCGACTAAGATCATCAGGTCTATACGCAGTTTCGAAATATTTTTGAAATTTTTGTAAAGATTTAGCCTAAAATAAGCGTAAGTCGAAATCCTGTATGAAGCAACATGCTTCGACATTTCGACACTAATACAATTCAAGACATTAGATGCTTCGACACAAGGAATTACAATTCAACAGTAATAAGACTCTAAAGTCATAATAACAGTACAGTGATCGAGGTCTTCATGAAATAGGAATAGCTGAAAAAAAAATAACAACACACAAACATCCGAAAAAAATTTAATTATTTAACTCCTAATGTTTTTAAGCAAGCAACTCACAGGTGCGTCAATGCAATCTTCTGCGACTTGCTTAAAAATATTATATTTTTTTATGTTTATGTGTTATTTTTTTCCTTTCAGTTTTTCGTGTTTCATAAATGTCACAGTAACTGTATTAATGTTATTATTGACTTTAGAACCTTGTTACTTGGTTTGCTAAAAGCGCGTGAAAAGAAATTGAACATTATAATTGTTGAAAGGTGTTCAGCACTCGTAGTTAAGAAGGTTGGTGTTTTCATATTTTTATTTATAGATATATTTTTCTCATTCTTATTAGTTTTTCATCTTTGATAGTTTGAAGATTTTGTACGTAAGGATCCCCCAGACCTTCTAAGGGCATGTTATGGTACTGAAGTGCCGGTTTTGTATCGAGAGGCCAACAGTTTCATAGACTCGTTTCGCCATGCCATGTTTGCTTCCATCTTATAACCGAGCTATGTCATTCTTTGCTTAAATAATTTTTATACCAAAGTCTTTGCCTATGTTTTTTTTTTCTTTCATTTTTGCCACTGAACAAGCGACTCAGGGGATTTCTCTCCAAGGTTGTATTTTTAATTATATATGCACAATTATGTTTGATATTTTTACTTTTATTTGAAGTTAATAGATTTTATATATTGGGCCAATGATGGGCCATTTTTAAATATGTTCAAATATTACAAGTTTACCTTATTTTATTTATATGATGTGTCAAATATTGAGCTTTTCAAATTTTACTTTTTAAAAAAAATTATTACTAAATATCTGATTATTTTTATTTTAAAAATTTGAATTATTTGAACTCATTCATTACTTAAATCTTGAGCTTTTCAACTATACAGAGAGTTTATAATATATCTCACTTTGTTTTATTTCATCATGCCATGTCTTTGATTACACCTCAGTCAACCCACCTAATTCATTTATATTGCAGTCACAATTTATTTCTTACCTCCTTAATGACATGGATTTGGTTTTGCTCTTAGCCAAAGTTCTTGCATGTATGTTCAGCAACACTCTTTTACTATTAGAAGTAATTCATATTTATTAGTTGTACTATTTTCTTAGCCCCTAAGTTTG
Source organism: Lathyrus oleraceus (assembly GCF_024323335.1). Taxonomy (NCBI): domain Eukaryota; kingdom Viridiplantae; phylum Streptophyta; class Magnoliopsida; order Fabales; family Fabaceae; genus Lathyrus; species Lathyrus oleraceus. The sequence goes on along the minus strand of NC_066580.1, from coordinate 431,217,472 downwards.
TTAGAGGGTATTTTAGTATTTTATCCTATTCTAGTAACCCTAGTTTTAGCTTATAAATAGGGTGGCAATCATTGTAACTTTTATCATGTTTTTTGTAGCCGTCATTGTCTGAATAGAATATTTCCGTTTATCATTTATTCTACCTTTGCACCAACAATTGGTATCTAGAGCACCGGTTCGGATTCATTGGGAAACACGGGAAACACGAGTGAACGTGAGGTCTTGTGTGTTTGATTTTGATTCTTAGATTCGTGTTGAATCTTGAACAAAATCTGATCAGAATTTTAATTCTGTGGGTTGGGAAACACTGTGAGAAATCTGAGTGTACTGTGCAAGGTAGAAAGATGAACGGAAACGGCAACATGAACACCAAACTTCCAGTATTTGACGGTAAAAACTGGAATCGTTGGATGATCCAAATGCGTGTACTGTTCGATGCTCAAGATGTTCTAGATCTTGTCACTGATGGTTATGTTCTGGTAGCAGCAGATGCGACGGATGAACGGAAAAACGCGCAGAAGGAAGTAAGGAAGAAGGATCAGAAAGCATTGTTCTTCATTCATCAATGTGTTGATGTAAATGTGTTTGAGAAGATTGCAGATTCAACGACAGCAAAGACTGCGTGGGACACACTGGTTAGATGTTATGGTGGTGACGCATCAGTGAAGAAGGTGAAGCTTCAGTCCTTGAGAAAGCAATATGAGAATCTCAACATGAAGAATAATGAGAAAGTTTCTGAATACATCTCCAGAGTGATTCTGATCACTAATGAGATGAAAGCGTGTGGAGAAACTCTTTCTGAAGAAACAATCATGGAGAAGGTATTAAGATCCCTTACCTGTCAATTTGATTACATTGTGGTAGCAATAGAACATTCCAAAGATCTGAGCATCATGAGAATTGAAGAGCTGCAAAGCAGTCTAGAAGCGCAAGAGTTGCGTTTGACTGAGAGAACTTCTGAAAGGGAAGTAGAGCAGCAGGCTCTGAAAGCAACTTCTGATAGGAGGTATCAGAAGCAGTCAGAAGCCAAGAGAATATCTGATGGTGGTCAGAAGTCAGAAAGCTCAACCTCTGATAGACAAAAGAATGCTCAGAAGGGAAAAGAGAAGTATGACAAGAAGAAGATCCAATGTTATTGTTGTAAGAAGTTTGGTCACTTTGCTAGAGACTGTTGGTCAAACAAGGAGAGAAAATCAGAAGAAGCAAATATAGCCAGAAGTTCTGATGATGAATCTGTGCTATTGATGGCCTCTGAATCTGATGATATGGATCTGATAGACTGGTGGTATATGGACATTGGCTGTTCAAATCATCTTACTGGAAACAAGAAATGGCTGGTTGACTTTGACTCTGAAAAGAGGACAAAGATCAGATGTGCTGATGACAAATATCTTAATGCAAAAGGTATGGGAAATGTCAGAGTGATTCTGAACAATGGGAAAACAACATTGATTCAGAACGTGTGGTATGTACCTGGCATCAGAAGCAATCTGATGAGTGTGGGACAATTAATTGAGAAAGGTTTTTCAGTTACCATGAAGGACAATCTTCTGAAGCTGTATGACTGCAATCAGAAGTTGATTATGGAGTCAGAACAGGGAAGGAATAGAACATTCAAGGTGAATGTCAGAACTACAGACTCAGAATGTCTTAGTGCAACAAGTGCTAAGAAGGAGAGTGAGTTGTGGCACGAAAGATTTGGTCATTTGAATTTCAGAAGCTTAAAACATCTGAATTCAAAGAAGTTGGTACATGGAATTCCTGCAATTAAGAAGCCTGAAAAGTCATGCAAAGTTTGCATGGAAGGAAAACAACCACGATTGCCATTTGCGTCAGAAACTGCTCCAAGAGCAAAACATGCCTTAGGAGTTGTACATTCTGATGTGTGTGGTCCATTTCCAGTAGCATCGATTGGAGGGAATAAATACTTTGTGTTATTTGTTGATGAATTCACAAGAATGACATGGGTATCCCTTATTAAGTTTAAACACGAGGTGTTTGATGAATTCAAGAAGTTCAGAATGAAGGCTGAGAATCAGAGTGGTCAGAAGTTGAAGATTCTTAGAACTGACGGTGGAGGTGAGTATAACTCCAAAGAGTTCCAGAAGTTCTGTGAGGAGAATGGAATTGAGCATGAGGTTACTGCTCCTTATACCCCTTAACACAATGGTCTTGCTGAAAGAAGAAACCGCACTTTGCTTGATATGGTAAGAAGCATGCTAAAGGAGAAGAAACTTCCTCAGAAGCTCTGGGGAGAAGCTGTTGCCACTGCAACGTATGTACTCAACCGATGTCCTACGAAGAAGTTGAAGGAAATAGTTCCAATACAGAAGTGGACTGAAGATAAGCAAAGTGTTAGTCATCTGAAGGTGTTTGGTTCTGTTTGCTATAAACATGTTCCAGAAGCCAGAAGACAGAAGCTGGATGATAGAAGCAAAATGATGATTCTGATAGGGTACCACAATACAGGTGCATACAAGCTCTATTGTCCAGAAACCAACAAAATTGAATTCAGCAGAGATGTGATTGTGAAGGAATCAGAATTTTGGAATTGGGATAAGTCTCAATCTGATTCTGATGTTAGAACTTCTGAAGAAAGGTCAGAGTTAAGAATTTCTGAAGTTGGAGTAAACTCTGACGTTGATTCTGATTCTGATAGTGATTCTGACTCTAGAGAAGACTCAGAAGATGAAGGTGACTCTGATGATCCAGACTCTGATGACCCAGACTCTGATGGTAATCTAGATTCTGGTGGCAATTCAGACTCTGGAAATATGCCAGCCCCTGAAGATGGTCAAAGTTCTGGAGGAAGTCAACCATCTGAAGCTAGAAACTCTGAAGCTCAAGACTCTGAACAAGTTCAGAGACCACAAAGAATCAGAAACATCCCCAGAAGATATGCAGAATTTGACATGCTGCAAGACACTGAAGTAGACTCTGAAGGAGAAGTTATTCACTGTGCCATGTTAGTAGACTCTGAACCCATAAGTACAGAAGAGGCTCTTAAGCAGAAGCTTTGGCTGAAGGCCATGAAAGAAGAACTTGATGCTATAGAGAGAAACAAGACTTGGAAGCTGACAGAACTTCCAAAAGACAAGAAAGCCATCAGCGTCAGATGGGTTTTCAAGCAGAAGTTAAAGCCAGATGGTTCAATTGGCAAACATAAAGCAAGGTTAGTAGCCAGAGGATTTCTAAAGAAACCTGAGCTGGATTACTCTGAAGTGTTTGCACCTGTAGCAAGACATGAAACAATCAGAATGGTGATTGCAATAGCTGCTAACAGGAATTGGCCTCTGATGCATTTAGATGTAAAATCTGCATTTCTGAACGGTCCATTAGAAGAAGAAGTTTACGTGTCACAATCTCCTGGATTTGTGAAAAAGAATCAGGAAGGGATGGTGTACAAATTATACAAAGCTCTATATGGATTGAAACAAGCGCCCAGAGCTTGGAATCAGAAGATTGATTCATTTTTCAAGAAGCAAGGCTTTCAGAAATGTGAGATGGAGTACGGTGTCTATGTTCAGCATACTTCTGAAGGAAATATGACTCTGGTATGTTTATATGTTGATGATATACTGCTGACTGGAAGTTCTGAACAGGAGATAGCCAAGTTCAAGAAAGTTCTGATGAATGAATTCGAAATGACTGATCTAGGCAAAATGACATACTTTCTAGGGATGGAATTCAGATACTCTGAGAAAGGTATTATTTTGCATCAGCTCAAGTATGAATTAGAAATTCTGAAGAGATTTAATCTGAAGAATTGTAAGATTGCTGTCACACCTTTTGATACAAATCAGAAACTGGATTCTGACTCTGATGGAAAGGATGTGGACGCTACAACCTTCAAACAGTTGGTTGGTTCTCTGAGGTATTTATGCAATACCAGACCTGATATTTGCTATTCAGTTGGGATGGTTAGTAGGTTCATGAGTAAACCTAAGTGGTCCCATTACCAAGCTGCTGTCAGGATTCTGAGGTATATCAAGGGAACTCTGAAGTATGGAGTATTATTTCCTTCTGGAAGAAAGGATGAGTCAGAACTTCTGAGTTATTCAGATTCTGATTGGTGTGGAGACAGAGTTGACAGAAGAAGTACGTCTGGGTACTTATTCAAATTTCTGGGAGGTCCCATTTCTTGGTGTTCCAAGAAGCAACCTGTTGTGGCGTTGTCAACTTGTGAAGCTGAATACATTGCAGGTGCTGTTACTACATGCCAAGTTGTGTGGATTCTGAATCTATCGCAGGATCTGAAGATTAAAGTAAACAAACCTCTAAAGCTGATGATTGACAACAAGTCTGCAATCAATCTTGCCAGAAACCCAGTGTTGCATGGGAGAAGCAAGCACATTGAGACCAAGTATCATTTTCTGAGACATCAAGTTCAGAGAGGAGTGTTAGAAGTTGTACACTGCAGCACTCAGAAACAGTTGGCAGATGTTCTGACGAAAGCTATCAAGACTGATCAATTTCTCAGATTAAGGGATGGAATTGGTGTTACAAGTTTTGATGGAATATGAATTAAGGGATGGTATTAGAAGTAATTCATATTTATTAGTTGTACTATTTTCTTAGCCCCTAAGTTTGTTAGAGGGTATTTTAGTATTTTATCCTATTCTAGTAACCCTAGTTTTAGCTTATAAATAGGGTGACAATCATTGTAACTTTTATCATGTTTTTTGTAGCCGTCATTCTCTGAATAGAATATTTCCGTTTATCATTTATTCTACCTTTGCACCAACATTTACTATGTATCATAAGATACTTTATTAATTACAACAATTATTTATAGGCACATTTCTAACAAGTTATAGTTTTTTTTTCCTTTTTAAACATGTACACAATTGAATTTCAAAAAGGGGCTTGCCACTTGCATGTATACTGCTTTTCTTGCATTCATCCAACAAATATCCGTCTTCAAAAGACATTGACAAAATTATAAGTGTTGAAGTATCCGAACCTTCGATACATTCGAAATTGTATAACTTAGTGAAGAACCACATGGTTCGTGGACCTTGTGGATTGGCAAACCCTAAATGTCCGTGCATGAAGAATGGTAAGTGTTCCAAATACTATCCTAAGAAATATCAAGATGTCATAATAGTTGATCAAGAAGGATATCCAATTTATAGAAGAAGATATCAAGGCCACACAATTGAGAAGAATGGAATTATCTTACACAACGGTCATGTCGAACCCACAACCCAAGTTTGTTGATGAAGTATGAGGCACACGTTAATATGGAGTGGTGCAATCAAAGTAGTTCAATTAAATATCTATTCAAGTACATCAATAATGGTTCTGATAGAATCTTAGTTGGAATTGTTCCAACAAAAGATTCAACTTATGGAAATATTGACGAAATCAAATAATACCTCAATTGTAGATATGTATCACCAAGCGGAGCATGTTGGAAAATCTTTTCTTATTCCATTCATGGGAGGGAGCTAGTTGTTGAGAGATTATTTTTTCGCGTGAAAGGAGGGGATTATGTTTACTACAAAGATTTTGAACAAATTGGAAATGTCCTTCTTAAACCAAACGTCACAGACTTCTTGGTTTCAAGCTAATCTAGAGAATGAGGAAGCAAAGCTATTGATTTATAGATAGTTTGTCTCAAAGTTTGTTTATGATAAAAGAAAAAGGACATAGAAATCAAGAAAAAGAGGTTACACAATTGGCCGCCTTATTTGGATCCCTCCAACAACCGGGGAGTTATATATCAGGAGAATGTTGTTAACCGTGAAAAAAGGACTTACCAGTTATGATGATATCAAGATAATTGATGGCTACAAACATAACACTTTTAGAAAAACATATTTTGCAATGACCTTTCTACAAGATGACAAAGCGCTCATTGACGCAATAAAAAAAGCTTATACTTGGGATTCAGACATTTTTTTGTAGAAACTTTTCGTTACCATGTTATTATCACCTTCAATAAATCGACCAGAACATATTTGACGAACCTCTTGAAAATACTTATTAGGTGACATTGTATATGATCAAAGGAGACTATAACCAAACCCAGGATACTTTAAAATATACTTATTTATCTTTAACACTTTGTGTCCATTTAAAATATAACTAACACTTGAAATTTAAATTTCATTAGATTTAACATGCTTATGTTTACTTTGAACCTATTTGTTTTTCACTATCCTGTACACTGCTATTTTCCTTTGGCAATTTAAATTTTATAAAAAATTCATGTTGTCCATTCATTACTAAACACTACTGCTGTATGTTCTATGATTAAAGTTGTATTACATGCAAAAACTAACATTCCTGTGCAATCATATTCATATCATTTAGACATTAATTAATCTTTGATTCCAAATTCTGCAGGATCAGTACCAGGCTTTGCACCAAGAGCAAAAAACTCAATAATAACTTCCAAAGGCATACCCTTTGTTTCAGGAACTTTTAAGTAAACAAATATCCATGAAATGATGCAGCCACCAACAAATAGAGAGAAGACGCCGCTGAGACCGAGAAGTTGGAGCAAATAAGGGAATGTCAATGTGACAACCAATATGCAGGCCCAATATGTAAGAGAAGTAAGAGAAATGCAGATTCCGCGAACACTAGTCGGGAAGATTTCTGAACATATGATGCTGGGAATAATGCCAAGTCCCATGCAGAAGACACTTTCATAGACCACAACACTGATAGCTGAAATTGATGCATTTAGGACAGGGCTGAGTTGAAAAAACTGTCTCAATACTAATACTAGGAGACATACTATTAAAATCGGTATTGTGTACAGCATGATTGACCTGTCATGAGAAAATAAACAAAGTTATTTGTCATGAATGTTGGATTTTATGAGATAGATTAGCTAGCATTGCAGACACAAGATAAACATACCTTCTGCCAGCAACATCCATGAGCCTTACAGAAATTGCTATACAAGGAAGCATACAAAATGATATAATCATATTAACAAGAAAAGAAGCAGATATTGAACTGATGCCTAAATTTGATAGAAGAGCTCCTACTCCTGCTTGCTCAAGAATCTGAGGAGCATAGAAAAGAAATCCATTTATGCCAGCAGCCTGCAATGTGTATTATTGATTTTCAGAATCGGATCGAAACAAGTTCGTTTATAATCAATTTTTTTATCGAATATCAACTATAGAATGATACAGTATACTCGAGTGATGTAATGTAATACTAAGACACAATACAAACTAATTGTACCTGTTGAAGAATTTGAAGTCCTATTCCAACAATTAACGCGCGCTTGACACCTGGTTCTAGAAGAGCTCTCCACTTCGGACCTTTTGCAGCGACTTCTGTCATACTCAACGCATAACTAGTTCCAAGAACTGACTGACTGACTATACCAGCAGCCTGAAAAGCTTCGCCACCATCTATAGGCATGTCATAGCCAGAAGTTGAAACAAACGAAATATGCGGAGCCTGAGACACTGCAGCCGTAGAAGGATCTGCATGCAAATAAACCCTTTGGAGTCCTTCTCTTTTCCCACCCATTGCATCATCACTTGATTTGTAAACCAATTGCCAACCTCCACCGATGTCTGTATTTCTCGGTGTTTCAACGTCATTTCCATGAACCAAACTGCTATGGCTTCTCATACCTAACATGTCCTTAGATCCATAAGCCCTATCAGCACCGCTGAGAAATGGATTCAACGGAGCACGCAGGTTGTCACTTGTACCGAACGGGCTAGACTCTGGATCTCCCGTGCTAAATATACTATTAGCATTGTTAATCAACATGCTATTCGAACGACCGTTCTCGATGAGAGTACTCCCGTGTAAACTTCCAAATAGGTTGACAATAGGATCTTTGAGATTAGCAGTTGCTTGAGATGCAAAGCTTCCGTGCCGAGACAACATACTATGCAATAGCATGCTATCTTGCCCATTCACAGGTTGAGCAATCATTGTAACTCCCTCATTAGGTCCATATAATTTTATATAATCTTTTCCTGCTTCTTGGTTGATAAGGATCTCACTAGCTGGAGCAACTACATATTCTTCAATGGAAATGTCTTCACCCCCAGGCCTGAGACCCTCCGCGAGCAAAGCCAGCTCCCCTATAAATCAAACACAGCAGATTCCTAATCAGTTGAGAAATAACGTTGCAGAAAATATAAAGCTAACAATAACAAGCAAAGGCTAATTAAGTGTAACCTGAGACATCATCGACGCGTCGAAGTCTTTTCAAAACTTTCTCAGCCTCAAGGATTCGACCTTTGCTTACAAGCCATCGAGGAGATTCAGGGAGATAAAACACAGTCAAGAAAAAATAAACAACAGAAGGAATAGAAATAACACTAAGCATAACTCTCCAACTAGGCGACGGCATCAAGGACATGAAGAAAACAAGAATGTAAGCCAGAAACATTCCAGCAGAGCAAGAAAACTGTGCAAGAGTGTTCAACTGTCCTCTAATATCAGGTGGTGCTATCTCAGATATGTAAAGTGGATTAAAAGTAACAGCTAGAGCAATGGCCACGCCTTTGATAATCCTCGACAATAAAACAACAGTAACATTAGGAGCCCACAACATTACCAAACCACCAATGATAAACATAACAGAAGATGTTATCAACATAGGTCTTCTTCCAACCATATCAGAGATTGTTCCAGAAAATATGGTGACAACAGTTGCAGTTATAAAAGACATTGACACAATCAGCCCTTCGAGTGTTGGATCCTTTTCCAATTCAAATTCTTGTTTGATGTAGGTCATAGCCCCTGCAGAACAGGCACAAAAACACATTTTAAACTGAAAATACTATACAAGTAGATCAGAAAAGATTGAGAAAAACAAAACCTGCAATGGTTGAACTTTCCCATCCATTAAGTAGATTCCCAAGTGTAGCAACAACAGCAATAATCACAACCTCCATCATTCCAACAAGAAACTTTGGAGTGTTGATTTCAGGTGACTAATGTTTTCAATGGAACATATCTAGATGATGTGTCTCTGTGTTCACTTTGACTTTGAATATATCATATCAAGTTTATATGGCAATAAATATAAAAGTAATGAATATAATTATTCTTTAAGATTATAAATATTTGTAAAAGAACATCATGTTTTGAGTTGTCAAATCATCTTTTAACCCCTATCACTTTAAATTTCTTTTCACTTCAAAAAAACGGAATTCATATTTAAGCAATAAATATTATATTGAAAAGGAAAAAAAAACGATATATGTATCATGCCAAGTGTTTCATAATCACATGCTCATTTCTTTACAGAGACTTGGGAAAGAGATAGGGAGTTTTTTTTTTTTCTGAATTGAGTACTGACTTTCACTTTATTTTTTCATAATCCAATTCAAGCACGATATTGCCATCCACGTTTTGGCATATGTTTATTTTATTTAATTTTACGGTCTTTCTTGTTCAATTAGGCACGTCATTCGTTAAATGACAAAGCTTACTCACAATTTCTTCCTCATTTGTCCCTTTCCCTAAATTTCCACCCAGCTACAGGTGGATCAACATGTTTCTTATTATAATGAGAGTGTAAATCCTGTTAACACTTGGTAGGATAGCATGAGATCATGCATAATGCATAAAACCAAAAAATAGAAATACAAAAGAAAAGGAAGAATTTTATTTTTAAAAGGCTTAATCAGTACAGGATGGGCTCTTGGATTTTTATAGGTCCAAGAGTACAAATTAGTTACACAAAAAAACTCTAGCAAAATAACTTAATATTCTAAATAAATGACAAACTATAAAATTAGTTATAATTCCAATTTGAATGACAAATTGATTGTAATGGATGTTAATCCTTACTAGTTTGTGAACAAGAGGGTGAAGGGTCTAAGATGAAGAACTTTGGTGAAGAAATATGCAATATGGTTCTCAAAATTAATAGATGATATCAAATGTATGATTTTGATTTGGAATTTGTCATAAACGATATGACAAATTTATTTCAATATGTTTTGTTCTTTCGTGAAACATCGGATTAGAGGTAATGTGGATGAGACTCATATTCTCATATGATATTGTTACTGGTTGTTTGTATGGAATGAAGAGATCTTGAAGTAAGTATACCTGTCATTAAGCCTCACATGAAGTGTTGTCTGATGTCTTGTATTTGTCTTCTGAAGATGATCTAAATACCACTTTGTTTTTTTTCTAACTAATTAAATTATTGTCGAGAAAGAAAGGTAATCTATTGTTGAATTTCTAGTGGTTGGACAAACTCCTCGTCGTTATGAATATGTTAATCTTGTAAGTGTGATAATTGTGCTTGGTAGTAGATGCATTCTTTATGTGGCAAAAGATTTTTATGGATGTCAGCATGTGAGTTAGTTGGCGCTACCAAGTATGGGCTTAACATGCAAACATAAAATGTGATGTCAGGTCTGTAATGAGTTAGATATAAAAGTTTTCTTATTAAACTTTTGAACTTGGTAGAATCATGAAGAAGGGGTTCATTCTCTATGTCAAGTTTGCATCATGGATCCATGAGGGCAGAGTTAGGTTTTGCCGTAAGAAGACCTACATCTTGTTAGAGGTTGTACCGATATAATTCTATTGGGTCCTAAAAAGAAATACCCAAAGAAGGGATAGCATCGGAAGAAGGGCTAACACCCAAATCCCCCCCCCCCCCCCCTTAGAAAGGGCTAGCTCCTTATATCTTAAAAATGGTCTCCCATAGGAAGGTCTAGCATATGTAGCTCCAAAGAGGTCATCCACATGACTAGCACTTGAGCCCATACATGATTCTGAAGTTCTTGTTGATACCGATAAAGAATATGTAGCACCAATCCCTTTCCTGTCGAAAGTAGTTAAAACTAAGAAGAAAAAAGATGAGAAAGATAGGGATAAGGAAATATTGGACATATTCAGGAAGGTGGCAGTGAACATCCCACTTCTTGATGTATTAAGCCGGTTCTAAAATATGTCAAATATTTGAAGGACTTGTGCACACACAAAAATAAGATTAAAAGGGAAATGAAAAAGTTAACATGGGAAGAAACGTTTCAGCCTTCATTCAACTTATGTTTGTACCTGAAAGAGCCAATACGAAGCAAAATGTTTCAACTTTCATGCAGACCATTCCCCAAAAGTGAAAATATCTAGGAACTTTCTCTATTCCAACCTCACATTCTTGGGAATAAAATTTGAATTCATGAAATAAGTACCCCCTAAAGGTTGTGAGAGGCCTCGCTTATTGAATTTCTGGAGAATTGGAGATCTTTTCTCCATTCTAGAAACATGGTATATATAGAAAGCTCTTTGGGTCAGGGATAGAGAATCATAAAGTAGTTTTCCTCAATCCATCACCTCAAACATGGGACAAAGGAGATCGTTTCCCTCTTGAATCGTAGGGATAAAGTTTTCTCATTTATTGATTCCCCTAAACAGTTATCCTCACACATGTCATAAGCTACACATAATAAATAACGAAGATTATAGGTTTCATACCAATCTTATCGGTCGACATGCTTTGGGCGGCCCAACACGATGAGCAATTGGCGATCTTTGGCCCTTCGCGGGATGCTCGTCCAACAATGATATGATTGACTTGACTTATGTCCTTATACATTATCCCCTTTAAGATCCATTAAAATTTATTCCAATATAAATAATTAAACATATTTTATTTTGATATGGATTAAATCTGCTTCAAAATAATTTTGTAGTCTAAAATAATCGGAAAAACATTTTTTTTATAAGAGTGAAACAAAATTTCAAAATTTTGTGAGACCAATTCCAAACCCATATTTAAAACATATTGTTTTTGTTGTATGTATTTATTTGGGCAATAAATTCAACTTGAGTTACTTTTTGAAAGCTGTAGAAGTTAAAAAAATGGGGGCATTCTTTGACAATACATGTTTGTGTTTGGTACCATGTAGAATCAATTGGTCTTGATAGATTTGTATCTATTGGGGTTTAGACTTGTATTTAAGGTTCTAGAAGGTATGTTATTGTATTAGCCGACACGTATGGATATTAAATCCATAGATGCTAAGTTGAATATCTAAAAACAAGTGTTTAAATTTCTATCCAATGATCAAATGCTTGTCCTCTAGCATAAGACATGTTCTTATACTATATGTCATCGTATGACAAAACATGCAACATTCTAATTTATCACACTGCTTCAGACGACCTTCTAGACATATGCACATGTCAAATTGATGATTTACCTTATTAAATAAATTATTCATTTATAGTTTTCTTAAGGTTAGCAGTGGAAAATGTATTTGGTTAAAAATTTACAGAGACAAAATACACCTATTGTATAAGATTCAACTAGACTTACGAAGGCTTATTGCATTGCAAGACATGTATTACCTTATTAAACCTCCTTATGAATCTTGTTATTTAAAAATATTAATTATTTGTTATGATTTCATATACCTCGTATCAATTATTTTATACGATGAAGGACGTGGCTACGACTCTTAGTTCATGAGGTGGATTAACTCAGGCATTACCTGCATCATTAGGGGAAACTATGTTTATTGACATCCCCAAACTTTTGGAGTGAATTAATTAGTCTTTTGGGTAGTTAACATTTTTTTTTATAACAATGAAGGTTTCTTGGTGCTCAAACATTTTTCTTAAACTCAAGTGTTTATGTAAATTCTAATTCTGACCAATAAAGTTAAATGTTCTGGTTATGTTGTAACTCTTCTAAAGAGTGTTAAGTGTTGTTAGTTGTAATTCAGATTCAGTTTTATTTGATTTTAATTTGGTTTGGATTTGAATTTCATTTAATTTGAACTTGTGTATATAAGCTAAAACTTCGTTTCAGTTTTGTAATGTAACAGTTTTTGCATATGAGAATAAAAGTTAGTTACAAATTATATTTTCTCTCTTCCATTGTTTTCTTCTTCTTCACTTCTCGTGCTTCAACAATTGGTATATAGAGCTCTGATTCTAATAAGGAATGCAAAATATGAGTATATGTGAGACGTGTGTGATTGATTCTGCTCATTCAATTCATAGTGAATTACATATTTAATCGAAATAGAATCACATATCTTGATTCTGAGGGGAAACACAGGTGTTGGTGAGATTTGAGTGAATTTGCATAAGAACGAAGATGAACGGTGGAAACACTAGTTTGAACACAAAACTTCCAGTCTTTGATGAAAAGAATTAGAATGGATGGATGATTTATATGCATGTGTTGTTTGACGCTCAATATGTTCTTGATCTAGTCAATGACAGTTACACAGAAGTTGCAGAAGATGCAACTGAAGCACAAATAAACACAAATGGAGAAACAAGGAAGAAGGATCAGAAGGCGTTATTCTATATCCATCACTGTGTGGATACGAATGTGTTTGAGAAGACGAAGGCTAAGTGGGACACACTGGTACGATGTTATGATGGTGATGTATCAGTGAAGAAGTTGAAGCTTCAGTCTCTATGTAAGCACTATGAGAATCTCAACATGAAGAACAATGAGAAGGTACCAAAGTGATTCTGATCACAAATGAGATGAAATTTTATGGATAAACTCTCTCTGAATAAGTAATAATTGAAAAGGTACTGAGATTACTTAGTCTTTAGTTTGATTGCATTGTTGTAGTAATTGAGCACTCTAAGGACCTCAACACCATGAGAATTGAAGAGCTGCAGAGTAGTCTATAGACACAAGAGTTACGTCTAATTGAGAGAAGCTTTGAAATAGGGGTAAAGCAGGCTTTGAAAGCATCTTTTGGTAAGCAAAATCATAAGCAATCTTGGTCAGAGGCCAAGATAAGACATGGTGGTGTTTATCAGATGTCTCCAACTCTGATGAGAAGAAACATTAGAAGGAACATGAGAAGTTTGACAAGAAGAAGGTTCAATGCTACAGTTGTAAGAAGTTTGGTCACTTTGCTACTGACTGTTGGTCAAAAAAGGAAAGGAAATCAGAAGAAGCAAACATAGTCAGAGGAGAGTCTGATGATGAACCTGTTCTGTTGATGACTTCTGAATTTGAGGTGGATATTTGGTATACTAATGGTATATGGACATTGGATGCTCAAATCACCTAACTGGAAACAAACAATGACTGTTTAATTTTGACTCTAGAAAGAGGACAAAGATCATATGTGCTAATGATAAGTACCTTAATATTGAAGGAATGGGAATGTCAAAGTCAGAGTGAAGAATGGAAAAACTTTGATCAAGGATGTTTGATATATTCCTAGCATGAAGAGCAATCTGATGAATGTAGGTCAGCTAATTGAGAAAGGTTTCTCAATTATTATGAAGGACAATCTCTTGAAGTTGTATGATTCTGATTAGAAATTGATTATGCAATTTGAACAGGGAAGCAACAGAACATTCAAGGTGAATGTGGAAACAACTGAAACTAAATGCCTTAGTGCATAAGGTATTGAAGGTGATAGTGAGTTGTGGCACAAGAGTTTGGGGCATCTGAACTTTAGAAGCTTAGGTCATTTGAGTTCTAAGAAGTTGGTACATGGAATTTCTAATATTGTGAAGCCTGGGAAGTCATGTGAGATATGCATGAAAGACAAGTAACCTATATTTCTATTTGCATCAGAAGTGGCTCCAAGAGAAATACATGCCTTAAGAGTTGTGCATTATGATGTATGTGGACCATTTAAAGTACCTTCACTTAGAGGAAACAAGTACTTTGTGTCATTTAAGGACGAGTTTACAAGAATGACATGGGTAACACTCATCAAGTTTAAGCATGAGGTGTTTGCTAAGTTTCAGAAGTTCAAGCTAAAAGCCGAAAAACATAGTGTCAGAAGCTGAAAGTTCTCAGAACTGATGGTGGAGGTGAGTACAATTTATCAGAGTTCAAAAGGTTCTGTGAAGAGAATGAAGTTGAACATGAGGTGATTGTTCCATATACTCCACAACATAATGGTATTGTTGAAATAAGAAATAAGACTTTGCTTGATATGACAAGGAGCATGCTAAAGGAGAATAAGCTCCCTCGCAACTTGTGGGGAGAAAATGTTGCCACTACAGGATATGTTCTCAACAAGTGTCCAACCAATAAGCTGAAGGAAATTGTTCCTTTTGAGAAGTGAGTTGGAGATAAGAAAACTGTGAGTCATTTCAGAGAATTTGGTTCTATTTGTTACAAACATGTTCCAAGTGCTACTAGAAAGAAGCTGAATGATAGAAGCAAAGTAATGTTACTTATTGGGTACCACATTAGAGGTGCTTATAAGCCTTATTGTTCAGTCACTAACAAGGTGGAAGTCAACAGAGATGTCACTGTGATGGAAGCAAAAGCATGTGATTGGAACAAGTCTCAATACAACTCTGGTGCAATGTTAACACCCGAGTTAACCTCTAAATATATTTAAGACTCTAAAGGAGATTCTGCCTCTGAATATGAGTCAGAGTCTGAAGGTGACTCTAATCCTGAAGTAGAGTCTGAAGGTGATAATGACTATGAAGGTGAATCTAATTTTGATCCAGATTTTGATGATGATCCAGACACTAGTGGTAATCATGACTATAAAGGTTGTCATATCTTTAAAGGTGGTGTAGCCTCTAAAGGTAGTCCAATATTTGATATTGTTCCAACATCTGAAGAAGATTTTGAACAAGTTCATAGGCCACAAAGAATCAGACAAATATCACAAAGATTTGTAGAGTTTGACGTGTTGCAAGATACTGAGATAGACTTTGAAGGGGAAGCCATTTAGTGTGCCATGTTGGTAGACTCTGAACCAATTAGTATTGAAGAAGCTCTCAAGAAGAAAGTATGGTTGAAGATCATGAATGAAGAACTTGAAGCTATAGAAAAAAACAATACTTGGGAGTTGACTCAGCTTCCAAAAAACAAGAAAGCCATTAGTGTGAGATGGGTTTACAAGTTAAAACTGAAGTCAGACGGATCAATTGGAAAACACAAAGCAATGTTAGTAGCTAGAAAATTTCTACATAAATTTGGATTAGATTACATTGAGGTGTTTGCACCTGTAGCTAGGCATGAAACAATCAGATTAATGATTGTTATAGCTGTTAATAGAAATTGACCTCTGATGCATCTAGATGTGAAATATACATTTCTGTGTGGTCCTTTATTAGAGGAAGTTTATGTGTCACAACCTCTTGGATTTGTGAAAAAGAATTAAGAAGGGATGGTGTACAAGTTGCATAAAACATTGTATGGACTGAAACAAGCTCCTAGAGCTTGGAATCTGAAAATTGGCTCATTATTTAAGTTTCAAGGATTCAGAAAATGTGAGATGAAGTATGGTGTTTATGTTCAGTATACATTTGATAACAATATGATTATGGTATGTCTCTATGTTGATGACATATTCCTAACAGGGAGTTGTTCAGAGGAGATAGTCAAGTTCAAGAAGGTAATGGTGAATGAGTTTGAGATGTATGATATAAGAAATATGGTATATTTTCTAGGGATGGAGATTTTATACCCTAATAAGGGTATAATTTTGTATCAGCTGAAATATGAACTTAAGCTTCTGAACAAATTTGAGCTAATGAATTGCAAGTCTGCAATCACACATGCTGAAACAAATCACAAGATGGATTTTGATGTTAAGGGTGGTGATGTAGATGCTACAACTTTTAAAAAGCTGATGGGCTCTTTGAGATATCTCTGTAACACCAGACCTGACATCTGTTATGCAGTTGGAATGGTAAGTAGGTTTATAAACAAACCAAAGTGATCACATTACCAAGTTGTTGTCAAGATACTGAGGTATATTAAGGGGACTCTAAGGTATGAAGTTTTGTTCCCCTCTGATGCTATATCTGATTCAAAATGATATGTTATTCAGACTCTGATTGGTGTTGAGACAAAATTAACAAAAGAAGTACTTCTGGATATTTCTTCAAGTATCTAGGAGGTCCCATTTCTTGGTGCTTCAAGAAGCAACCAATGGTTGCATTGTCAACTTGTGAAGCTGAGTACATTGTAGGTACTTTGACTGCGTGTTAAGTTGTTTGGATTATGAACTTATTGCAGGATCTAAAGATCAAAGTGAGCAAGCCTATGAGGTTATTGATTGACATCAAATCAGCTATAAGCCTTGCCAAGAATCCAGTGTTGCATGGAAGAACCAAGCACATTGACACGAAGTTCTATTTTCTGCACAATCAGATTCAGAATGGAGTGCTTGAAGTTATTCATTGTAGCACTCAGAAGCAACTTGTAGATGTTCTAACCAAATCAATCAAGAATGAACACTTTATCCATTTAAGGGATGTAATTGATGTTGTTGATTTTAATTAGTTGAATATAAATTAAAGAATGATGTTAGTTGTAATTCATATTCATTTTCTTTTGCTTTTAATTTGATTTGCATTTGAATTTCATATAACTTGGGCTTGTGTATATAAGTTAAAGTCTAGTTTCAATTTGTAGCAAGTTTTTCATTGTAACCGATTTTGCATCTGAGAATAAAAAGTTAGTTACACATTCTGTTTTCTCTCTTCCATCATTTTTTTCTTCTTCACTTCTTGTGCTCCAACAAATACAATTTTTTGAATTTTATTAGAATTAATTAAAACATAATTAAATGAAAGACATGAAGATATTTACAAGTTGTATTTATAAACTAAATAAGAATGCATAATCATATTTGCCAAGAATGTGGCCTACAAAATCTTTTACTATTGTCTTAGACTAGTTTCTAATACGTACACTATCTTTGTGAGACTATTTGAACCTAAGAAATAATTGATTCACTAATATTTAGTTGTTCCTAATTTGATTGCTCATTCATTCAGCTATTTGAGAATCAAATGAATCTTAATTCGGGTACATGATGTTTTGACCTAACAACTTAAATTATTTTTAGGTGTATCCAACAAACTAAGATAACAATAGTTATGAAGACACTTTATGTGCTGAGACACAAGTTCAAACCCTCGATATATCGATTTTGAATGACGTCAAACAACTTATCATTCACTTAACTCGTAAAAATTTATTAGTACAAATTGACTATCCTCTGATACAATTATATATATTAATCTCTCGAGTCAGAAAAGACCCCAACAAACTTCAAATCTTTTATTTAAAATATTTAGCATTGCTGCGTTCTAAGACTAATTTTTATATCAAAATCTCAAATTAATTGGAAGAAATTTTAAGATATCATCCTAGTGCTGTTGAGTAATTAACTTGTTAGATTTGTTTGAGTGCAAGTGATATAATTCATAAATTAATTTACTAATAAATGATACTTCCTCTATGAAGTATAAGTAAAAAATAATTATATAAAAAGTTGATTATATAATGTTAATTTTTAACTAAATAGATACTTTTTACATACCATATTTCTCTATATTTCACTGTGAAAAAGTATAATTTAGTGACTAAATTCTTAGTAATTGCTCCATTATTATTTTTATTTTTATTTTCATAGGGCAATAAATTCAACTCGACTAGCTTTTCGAAAGGCCGAAGAAGTTCCAACAAAATGGGTGCATTTTTTGACTATTGAGGTATGTAGAATCAGATTCAATTTACATAAAGTTGTGTTTTGTTCTATTGTGTCACTCTATCAACCTCTAATTTTGTTCCTTTTCCTCAATCTAAACACGTGAGAATTCAGCAAACGAATATATGGAGCTTCTTGGAACGTAACTTCTTTACACTCAAGACAATTAACAACAAGATCATGGCGGCCATTGAAGGAAGAATCCCCACGGGCATTGAAGGAAGAATCCCCGCGGCGATTGAAGGAAGAATCCCCGAGGATTTAAAGCCAAGGTATTATGCCCTTTGCACCATTGGAGGAATGCTCAGTGCTGGTACCACTCACCTTGCCACCACTCCTCTTGATGTTGTGAAAGTTAACATGCAGGTTGCATTTCAATTTGACTCCTCTTTTTCATTTATTATAAACCTGTTTTTTTTTTTTTTACTTTGATTGATTAGGTTATAATAATGGGGAAGTGGGAAAATTTAATTTTTTAGCTACCCTTTTATGTATGAGTATTGTTTTGCACCCTAAAGTTTTGTAATAATTTGTGTGGAAAAACTGTTTTTTGGTATGTTCTAAGAATGTTGTTTCACACTAATGGACAAAAAATGTGGAAAAATTGAATTTTTTTGGCTACCCTTTTATGTATGAGAATGATTTTGTACTCTAATGATTAGTTATAATATGTGTGGAAAAACAGTTTTTTGGGCTATACCCTTTATGTTCTGAGGATGTTGTTTCACACTAATGAACAAAAAATGTGGAAAAATTGAATATTTTTGGCTACCCTTTTATGCATGAGAATGATTTTGCACCCTAATATTTAGTTGCGATATATGTGGGATGGAAAAACAGTTTTTTTTCTTTCTGGGCTACCCTTTCTGTGTGAGAATGATTTTCACATTAATGAACAAATAATGTGGAAAATTTAGGGTTATGGAGTTTGAATCATGACTAGACCCTTCATTTGCCAAACTTAACTTACATCTGGGGCCGAATTCCGGATTATTGGTCCTTTCCCCTAGAAATTGGAGGGTTTTAAAACCAAACAAAATTTGGAAAATTTGAATGTTTTTGACCATGAGAATCATTTTTCACCCTAATGTTTAGAATTGATCATGATGCTGGTTTGATTATATTTAATGGTGGAAGTGATGTTGTTACATGTAGGTGCACCCAATTAAGTATCATAGTATTTCGTCGTGCTTTACTACCTTATTGAGGGAACAAGGGCCTTCTGTCCTCTGGAAAGGTTGGACAGGGAAGTTCTTTGGATACGGTGCGCAAGGAGGGTGTAGATTCGGTCTCTATGAATATTTCAAGGGGGTTTACTCGAATGTATTAGTAGACCAGCACAGGAGTCTTGTGTTCTTTCTTAGTAGTGCATCTGCTGAAGTATTTGCCAATTTAGCCTTGTGTCCGTTTGAAGCTGTTAAAGTCAGGGTTCAAGCACATCCTAGTTTTGCTAAGGGCATGTTAGACGGATTTCCGAAGGTATATGCATCAGAAGGCGCACGAGGGTAAGAAGTATTTCAATATGTTAGTTTCCTACTTGACGTGTATCTGTCTTTAGGAAATGATAATGATTATTTATCTTCTATTTTATGTACTACTTGCAGATTCTACCGTGGACTTGTTCCACTTTTGGGTCGAAACATTCCATGTAATTTCATAATCTCTCGAAACTTTATTTAATCTTGCACTAGTTAGGGCTGCAGCGTACAGCTTAATATGAATGCTATATTTATATCTTTGGATTAGCATGGTGATTGCAAGAGTAGTTTCAGTGATAGGCTATAAGTCTATATCTCTTACAGCTGTTCATCATTGAACTGAATATTAAATCCTGCTTTTTTTGCGAACAGTTTCCATGGTTATGTTCTCAACGTTCGAGCATTCTGTTGATTTTTTGTATCGTAATGTTGTCAAAAGAAAAAAGGAGGAATGTTCAAAAGCTCAACAACTCGGCGTGACATGTTTAGCTGGATATACCGCAGGATCTGTTGGTAGCTTTGTTTCTAATCCTGCTGACAATATTGTAGCTTCTCTTTATAATAGAAAAGCTGATAGTCTTATGCTGGTATTGTCTTCTTTGCATCTGGTTTATGAATTATGATACTTCGTTCAGAGATTGAAGCCGTTGTACTGTGTTTCGCTTGTTTTATGGCAGGCTATCAGAAAAATTGGACTAGCCAATTTATTTACCAGGAGCCTTCCTATTAGAATGTTGCTGGTTGGTCCTTCCATAACTATGCAATGGTTTTTCTACGACACATTCAAAGTTTTAGGTGGACTGTAAGTGCATTACTTCTTAAACTTTTTAAGAGATATTTATTCTTTTGTAGTTTGCTCTGTAGTATTCTTCTGTTTTATTTAAGTACTAGTACTATTTATTTTTCTCTGGATTACAAAGGAAAAGAGGAAATTAAACAAAGATATAGGCAATTAATGATTTTATTGAAATTTAGTCTGAAATAACGGCAGTAAACTTCTGCTCATAGAGTCTGTAATCTCTGGATATCAGATGTTGATTATTTTGTATGAAAGTGAACCTTAATGTTAGAGGCAATATAGTCAATATCGAAATTTTACTTAGGATTGGAAAGGGGAGTGGAAATCGTAAACATTGGGATGATAACTTGGATCATAAGATCCTACAAATTGACAAATAATGCCAGTGTAACTCAAAGTGTTACCCTCATTATTAACTATTGATTGCATTTAGATCTAGCTGTGTTGCATTTAATTTTTATTGACTCCGAGAAGGTGTATGATAGAGTGCCGCCTAGAGAAATTTTGTGGTAAGTTCTAGAGAAGAAAGGGGTTAGGATTGCATATATTCGAGCTATTCAAGATATGAATTAAGGGGTATCGACTAGTGTGCAGACATAGGGTGGAGAGACAGACGATTTTCCCATTACAATAGGTTTGTATCAAGGTTCAACCCTAAGTCCCTATCTTTTTACTTTAATTTTGGATGTACTCATGGAACACATCCAAGAGCTAGCACCGAGATGCATGTCTTTTGCAGATGCTATAGTCCTATTTAGAGAGTCAACAGAGGATTTAAATAAGAGGTTGGAGACTTGGAGGCTAACTTTAGCAATGCATGACTTTCGCTTAAGAAAAAGTAAGACGGAATATATGGAATGTAAGTTCAACAAAAGGAGAAGCGTTTCTAACCTAGAGGTGAAAATTGGAGAGCGTGTCATCCCACAAGTCACACGGTTTAAATATCTTGGGTCCATTATACAAAACAATGGAGAAATAGAAGGAGATGTAAATCATCGAATTCAAGTTGGGTGGCTAAAATGGAGGAGGACTTCAGGGATTTTATGTGAAACAAAGGTACCGCTTGTGAAGAATTTTTTTTATCGAACTGAGGTAAGATTTGCGATGTTGTACGGGACAAAATGTTGGACGGTTAAGAATCAACACGAGAGTAAAGTAAGTGTAGCAGAGATGAAGATGTTGCGTTAGATGTGTGGTAAGATTAGACAAGATAAGATTAGAAATATTAATATTAGAGAGAGAGATGGGATAACACCTATAGTAGAAAAGATGGTGAAAAATAGATTTAGGTGGTTTGGGCATGTAGAGAGAAGACTTGTAGATTCTGTGGTAAGGAGAGTGGATCAGATGGAGAGAAGTCAAACAACTAGAGATAGAGGAAGACTTAGAAAAACTTAGTAGAAATTATTAAAAAAAATCTCGAGATTAACGATTTGGATAAAAGCATGGTCCTAGATGTAACATTATAACAAAAGTTGATATATGTAACCGATCCTACTTAGTGGGATAAGGCTTGAGGGTTGTTGTTGTACTGTTTAGTGTGGCCATAGTCCAAGAAGAAACCTGCCTCCTCCGCTGCATTGTCTTTCTCCCCCTTGATTCAAGAAATCCCAGAAAAATTGTCCCTCGAATTCTGGTTGACGTGTGCTCTCACCCATTCCTGTTGAAAACCATAGGCCCAAATACATTTCCATGGCTTCAACTCATCTATTCCTTTAAAGTCTGTTTCCGAGTTGGTTTTTAAAAGGTAATATATAACTTACGTCGTAGCTCATAGCTTAACAACTCCAAATAGGAAAATACACAAAACGCTGTTTTTAACAAATAGGGGGAGATGTGCAGGGGGGAGGAGACCTAGAATTGACAGAGAGGAAGCTACATGGAGAGATGCTTGTGTCTGGGCTTTCGTATTCATCCGGGAAAAAAGGTTTTCTAGTAACCATGTTGCAGAATTCAACCCACCAAAATGATTGCTGATCGAGCACTACGCTTATATTGTCTTGAAAGTTGTCTGATGTTACCAATCCTACGTATAAGCACTGTGATCCTACCAAATTGGGTGTCATGACAAGTAAGATATGACCAAAATATTATAGTATCTTGATATTGTAATGGAGGATATTTTGTGTACGTTTGGATGCCCGTCAATTTGATCAAAATTGCGGTGAAGAACCACATCGAATCAAAAGCTCCAAATAGTTGCTTCATTATTTTCATGTTTGATTGCATTGGGCCACAGACATGGTTTTCCACCCGTTTCTTTATTCATTTAGGATTTGAGTCTTGTACTATAAGTAAGGGTTAGGGTTTAGTCTTTTCTTATCAAGTCTTATTCATGAATCATATTAAACCATATTCAGATTTCAAAGTTCTTATTCTTTGCTATCCCTCTTTATCTAAAACCCTATAACTTCAATATGGTATCATAATGGTATCGCCCTCCACGATTTGTAAAATTACCGTTCCTCTAAGTTCCCCAAAGTCGGAAACTACTAAAATTTGTACACCATTTTTTTTTGTCTTGGTTGTGCTTTGTGATGTGATCCATTGCTGGACAAATTTTAGTTTTTACGGATCGTCATCAAAGTGACTTTTGTTTAATCATGAGAATGATAGTTAGATGAAGAAATAAGCAATAAAGGTTGTGCCTTTATGGAAGTTAATGGTGCAAGTGACTTCCTTTGTGTAAAAAAGAACGAAGTTAAACTTTATTCACTTGTAAAGTTGACAGACATAATAGTACTTCAGCACAATATGAATTTGAATCAATAAAGATTCAAGAATGCATATTAGTAGGGGATTCTTAGGATTGAATCTTTACCCTTAAATGTGCACAATTTCTACTTGAAGAAGATGAAACAAAGATCAAAACTTTGTCCATTTTTATCAATAACACAAATATATTAATAGAAAGAACAACAAAAGTAGCAAAATAGTAAGAAATGAATGACAAAAGTTAAACAATGGATAAAGATAGAAATAATAGAAGACATCACACTCTTGGAGAGATAAGTCTAGTGAGGACTCGCCACAAGAGTAAAGATATTGTTAATGGTAGCTTGATTCTTCTGTTCAATATTAGCTTGAAGTGAGATTAATTTTTTATCCAAAGCCTCCTCAGCCTTAGATGGGTGCCATAAGCCCTTTGGTGCTACTCCATTCTTTGCTCCATTTGGGTCTATTCTATTGGGCCTCCTAGGTCTCCATCAGTTTGGTCTCGACTCTTGCTAATTTTCATTTTAGATTAGTTTCATATTTCTTAGTCATTATCATGATATGTTCCCTTATTTAATTAGGATTTGAGGTCATCTATTCGTATTGTTAAGAATCCCGCATTGGATGCAGTGTGCCTTGAAAAACATTTGTAAGTGGGACACATCATTTACCTTCCCGACCGTTTTTGTAGGGTTAAGTTAGTTTCAGCCTAAATTCTAAGAGGGTATTTGTGTCTCTTAGATCCGTTGGACTATTTATCATCGGTTCACACTCGATATGTACATTTCTAGACAAGACTGGTGTGTGTTAAGAGTCTCATATTAAACGTGATATGGCCGGAAAAAGCTTATAAGTGGGAGACATCCTCCATCTTACAAACTGATTTCATGAGGATGAGTTAGTCTCGATCTATATTTTAAGAAATCTAAATAAGGGTTAATGTTTAGTCTTAGAGATATATAATTTATTTTCTGATTTTATTTATTTATTTTGAAACCTTGCAGGCCAACTAGTGGTGAAGTTGCAGCTGGCTTAGGAGATGGAACAGGCTAGTTTCATAGAAACAGAGCTCTGCCGTCACATTTTTTTGCTGACTCTGCATGATTGCAAGTCATTTTATTGTATACACAAGAATAGTTTGCACAAGTTTTGTTTT
This sequence comes from Lathyrus oleraceus, assembly GCF_024323335.1. NCBI lineage: Eukaryota > Viridiplantae > Streptophyta > Magnoliopsida > Fabales > Fabaceae > Lathyrus > Lathyrus oleraceus. The sequence goes on along the minus strand of NC_066580.1, from coordinate 431,192,905 downwards.
CTTATAGCTCTTCATTTAGGTTTAGAATATGGTATGAGGTTGTACAAGTCTCTTCGAGCTTATCTCGAGTTCAAATCTGATTTTTTGAACTCATCTAGTCCTGTCTGACCGTAAAGATTAATCTTCACAGTTGTGAATCAGACCCTTTATGTTTGAACTTATACACTTCAATAGCATACTATGAATTTTACATAAAGAACAAAAAATAAAAGATTTATTAGCAATGCTTGTTCTAACTTTTGGTTTCAAGTCTTTTCATAATATATTGATATTCACGAAGTAGTTGAACTCAAATGGGTAATGAGTCTTAGAAGCAGAATTCGAATTCTGGCAGAAACAATTATTGACCAGACTTTACATAATACATACCATTCGGTCGAATTCTAGATTACCATGGTCCCCTTCTGATATGAGGACAAGTTACATTTGTTTGTCAATGTCAACATTAAGCAAATGAAACATAGAAAACACCATTATTGAAAGTATCGATAACAGCAAGCTCATAACTCACAAGCTGATAAATGAGAGAGTAGATTTGAAGAGGGGGGACACACTGTGTTGTCACCATTCACCAGATGTCCTTAAAAGCTCATCGTGATATGGTTTGTTAATTAAGGTGCAGGTTACACTATTGGCTATGTGACATGTATTGTGTGTCTTAATCAATTGCGAGTTTTTTGGAACATTATGAGTTGGTCCCTCTTATCTACTGTCCTTGTTTTAAACTTATAATACATGATCATGTTCTGCCAAATTGTAGCCATAAGGTAGGGCCATGGACCCAACTATCTCACTCTCAACCCTCGTGACAATGACACATACCGGAATGGTGAGGGATGAGTAGCATAGATAAATAGGACTGTCAAATCCTTGGTCTAAAATTTTTAAGGTTCAAAGATTGACTTAACTTTTCAAAATTAGCTTGCAATAGATGACAACTATTGATGTTCAATAACTGATCTAAAAGAGGCTAAATCAATTTTGCAAAAATTATAAAAATTAAAATGATTATTTAGGGTATTTCTTTGAGGATTGTGAAACTTTTCAAGCACTCAACATAACATAACAGTTGTTCATCTGTATATGCTCTCCTGGCAACCAACTAGGCTGACACGAGAATCTTAACTAAAACAAACGCAAAACCAAATTTTCAACTCACTCTAATCTTATCCTCAAGCCTTTAGACCATAAAAAGTATCTCCTTTTCAAGATCTTCCACATTAGCTTCAACCTTTCCAACAACTATCCTTAATATAAAAACTCTACTTGTACAACTTTTTTCGATTAGAAATAAATGACTTGCTTGAAGATTGGATTGTCACGTAATCAACCATTCATTAAACTCTTTCAAATGAGCATCTTTTAATTCTTCAAAATTAATATTTTGTTTAATTAATGATGAATTTAACAATAAAATAGTATATTTTGAAGAGTTAAAAAATAAAATGCGAAAGACTAAAAAATTACAATATCTTGGAAAAACGTAGGGATTACGTTGAATAAAGAGAGTTGCATTAGAAAAATATAGTGACAAAGTATAGTAAACGCTAAAGAGGCATGTGTCAGGTGTTTTTGTTTTGCTGGCTTCCTTTTTCACTCCACTTATTAATTTAAAATTGGCTAATCAAAACATCATTATGGTTAATTAATGACGGGTTAGCTTTCATGTGCAATTACCATGGGAAGCACCCTAAAGTTATGGACTAGTCGCCAATGGCATGTTGAGCAGTGGCGGAACCAGATAAAAAAATTGGGATGACCGCTAACGTAAAATAAAGATTATAAATAAAATGTAAATAGTATTTTAAATAAAACATTAAAGTTAAAATAAATACAAAGTTAATTACTAAAAATTTAAATTACATGACTTAAAACTACCTTAAAGTAATGCTTTACGCGTTCCAAGTGACTTGAAATCGTCAATAATTGACTCCGAACTAATGCTTGCACTAATCTCCCTTTCAATATGTACTGTCATACTATCTCCAAGAAACCCATCATCCATCTTGTTTCTCAACTTAGTCTTAATAATTTTCATTGCTGAAAAAGACCTCTCAGTTGTGGCCGTAGAAACAGGAAGAGTCATGATAAGACGAAGTAGTCTATCAATCAAGAAGTAAGTTTCATCCTGTCCAGATGCAACCAAACATGAACATAGTTCTTGAATAGTTGATAAATTATTCATGTTTGATGCTTGACGAGCAACAAATAGAAAATATTGGAGTTGAAATTGCAAATTATTCTTCTCTTGATCACTAAAACCCATAGGATAATATTTTTCAACTAAAGAACAAATAGTATCAATGCTAAAAGCTTTATATCCATCCTTAGGAGATAAAGAACAAGAAAGAGTTAACAAATCCATTGCCTGCTCACTGAATCTGCTATTAAACTCTTGTAACTGTTTGTCAATGGTAGTGAAAAAGATTTCAACTTTAAAGTAATGTTGAATTGTGACTTGATTCTCTTCAAGACGGGAGCGTCCAAATCTTGTTGTTGAATGAACATCATTAAGATCAGGAATCTCAATACCATGCTTTTCACAAAAAGATACCACTTTAGTAAACAATATATCCCAATCATTTTCTCTCAAACCTTGAATAAGATGTTTTGTTGAACGAACCAAGTTCATAGTATTAACTACATCTTGATTTTTTTTTGTAAGGCTTGACAAAGCATATCTGTTATTCCTATGATTTCTTTCATCAAGTGCAAAATAAATATAAAATCAAATGCCTTCAAGTAATTGTAACAACTATCTGCATCCCCACGTGTAGCATAACTCCCTCTATCTTTTGCAAATTTTTTTAAAACTAAACAAGTTGCTTCATACATGTTTATCAAGCTAGAAATTGAATCGTAATGTGATCCCCAACGAGTATCTCCAGCTCGTTTCAATGTACCAACTTGATTTGCACCTTTACCAGTTACAATCTCATCAATCTCTAACAAATAAGCAATTTCTTCTAATTGGGCAGCTTGTAACTCATCATGACGCTTTGTAGAAGAACAAACAACATTCACAACAAAGATCAGTTTCTCAAAAAATTTATGAACAGATTTGACTTCTCTTGATGATGTAACTAATGCAAGTTGTAATCGATGAGCAAAACAATGAACATAGTATGCATAAGATCAATCCTTCATAAAGAGGGCTTGTAAACCATTCCACTCTCCTCTCATATTGCTAGCACCATCATACCCTTGGCCACGAATGTTAGAAACATCAAGGTTATGTCGAGAAAGTATATCACATATTGCTTCCTTAAGAGTTAAAGATATGGTGTCTTTAACATGTGCCACATCAAAAAATCTCTCTTGTATTAAATCAACTTTATCAACAAATCTTAATACAAGAGCCATTTGTTCCTTTTTTGACTCATCACGAGCTTCATCAACAACGATACAAAATTTGGAATCACCAATTTCCTCACGAATACTCTTTTTCACCATACTAGAAAGAATTCGCAAGAGCTCTTTTTAAATTTGATGTGAAGTATACTTGCAAATTTGTGGAGCATTTTCCAACACAACTTTTGCAACTTCATCATTGTAGGATGCTAAAAGTTTCAATAACTCAAGAAAGTTACCTTGATTTCTTGATTTGCTACTTTCGTCGTGACCCCTAAAAGCACAAGCTTGTAGTGTTAACCAACGAACAGTGTCAATTGAAGTCTTGAGTCGTAACCGATTATTCATTCTTTGGCTTGAACTTTGCACTTGAATAACATTTCTAATATGACCATCTTGATTCAACAAGTCTTGACAAACTTTCATTGCATTGTTGTGTGGTGAGCAAGGATCCTTCCCTATGTGTTTAAGAAAGGAACAATGTTTTCCATTCCTAACTTTCTTCCAGTTTCTAAAATCCATAGAAATAAAGACAAGTGATCCGGGACGTCCACTTAGTTTTTTGCTAAAAAGGTAACATGGTAAGCAATATGCGGCATCTTCAGATGGTGAATATTCTAACCATGATGGAAATATGTTAAACCAAGTATGTTGAAACCTTCTCGGATGATCCTCGTTACCGGACAAAGGATAGTTTTCTAAATGAATTTGATATGAACCCCATTTTAGATAAGCTCTTCGTATTGCATCCACTTGATTTGGTGGATATTGCCAAATCGGAAGACGCTTTCCAGGATCGCGTTCCAAAGAATTTTCAAAATCATGATGCTCTTCAATTGTTGGATTCTCAAGAACTGTTTCAGATTCGGATGTCGGAATTATAATTTCTTCATCTCTATCTTCTCTTTCAATTTCACATACTTTCCTTTTGAAAAAAGAATCAATTTTCCTATTATTCATCTTTACTTTTCCTATAATATCATATCAGATCCAAAAATCAATTTAGAGAACATAAAAATTAAAAGAGAAAAAAATTAATAAACTTAATTAATCAACTTTAATCCGTTTTCAAATACCGGTAACTTCACTATTAGAAATTAACAGCAACAATGATTAAATAAACCTTATTACAGTGTATAACTATATTTGTAAATTACAGTGTTATGAATTGGCTTAATAAACCTCATATAGATTATTTTAACACATCAAGAAAGAAGAATCCTAAAAATCTCAAAAACACAAATCAAACAATCACTTTAATGTGTTACTTTTTATAAAAGAAGAATGAATAAAGTTTTTTACCTGTTAGATGCCGATCACTTTAATCTGTTCCGATTTCGGTGCCGGTAGCAAGCCCATATGAGAAAGAAAGGAAAGGTAGGAGCTTTTTACCTTATCTGTATTTTAACCTAACTTTGAATGAAAAAGAAAAAATAAAAATTAATTTTAATTTAAAATAAGGATGTTTTAGTAATTTAATATATATGAATTAAAAAAAATAAAAAGTTGAGGGGTGGCCGTGGCCTTCCCACGTCCCCCCTCAGTTCCACCACTGATGTTGAGTATGAACAACCAATTTCATTTGGTTATGGATAAACTTTACCCTAATGTTAGAATGAATAGAAATCATCTTCTTAATATTACTAATACTAATGATGGATCCAAAGTCAATAATTTGGAATGACATCAATTATAATTTACTACTATAATCTTAGGATGAAAAAACATTTATACTAGTTAACAGTTCAACTGAATCTTTCAGATTATAACTTCTAATCTTAAATGAATCTTTCAGATTCATCAATTATAACTTCAAGTGAATGGTTCTAGTGATAAATCATGTGGATGACCTCTTGCTTCGAGCTCACGATGGGGGTGTACTTTCAAATATTTCAATGTTTTAGTTAATGATATAATTGTGTGCACCCGAGACTAATTCAATGTTTACCTTTAATAGAAAGGTCCTAATATTTTCGAGGACCTATAATCTTTTGTTTGTTATAACCGTCTCAAAAGAAAAAAAATATTAGAATATCTTTTAAAGTAAGACTTAAAGGTTTCATGTCCTTTTTCAGCTCTAATCAAATGTACTTCTAGCGCATGTTCATTTTATGTCTGCAAAGTACTAGAACTTTCTTCGCAGACACATGCATTATAGGATCATTGTGATGACGTTCAACTGTTTGCATGATCCAATAATCCATGGGTGCTTGGCCAACCTCAATCTGATAAAATGCCAAGGTGTGACCATTTTGTGGATCCAAAGTCATATGATCATTCATTGGATGTAAATGTATCTAAGAGCCTCTTGGGGCCCTTTGATAAATATGACGACCAACGTAATTGGTTCGCTAACCGAGTGTGGTACATTGGTAGGGTCAAAGGGGTTTAAGTTTTGTCCCATACCAGAACAATAGTCCCCTAATCAAGGATCGACAAAATCAATCAGTGGTTTATTTTAATGTTCTTTGATTTGGGGCTTATTATGTGTACATAGGTGCAAATACAACCCTTCTACAAAGCTTTACAAATATTTGACCCTCATGTTAGGGTTGCTGGTGAGGAAAATATTATGGACTTATTGATTCTTCTTTTGAATAGTAACATTTTCCCTAAAAATTCATCCATGTCTGGTAGGTGGTCTAACGATTATTGTTGTGGTTTAGTAACCTCTATTTATTTCCAAGAGACTGGCAATGTTATCATTCATGGTACTCCGTAGAGTCCAATTCATGAAATTATTCAGTCTGGGTGTAACTTAAGGGATCAAAATATAATCTTGAAGGAACTCAGGATTGCATTCTCTTCTTGTTTAGCAATATTGGGTGTCTTGGTAATTAATTTTGACCCTGATATTTCTCTTTGCCGACACATAGCCTTTATCCCTGGGCCTAGAGTTCATAGGGCAAAGATAGCATTTAACGATATTCCCAAAAATAGAGGCATAATGATTACCTCGTGAGGGTGATGCTTTTGGTACTACTTCAAGGCATCCACTCACGGGTCTCTTGCAACCTTTAAGGTCCTCACATGTTTGTTCTTGAATTTGATCAATTGATTTTCTTGACCATTGGATCTGGCTCATTGGTTTCTATAGAAAAGTTGTTTCCCTCTTTTTTTCCTCTTCATTCACTTCTCAACTTCCCCAACCTTTGAAATTCAACAACTTCTATGTTTCTTAAAGTATATCCTCATAAATTTTGTGTTATTTATTTTTCTCTTTGCTCTTTGACTTCAATCTTCGTCTTCTCAAATATCTTCATTATACGGTTCTTTCCATTGAAAACTATATTCCTTTTTATTATTTTTTAGTTTGTGTTCATGCAAAAAATAATGGCTTTTTCTGCCAACGGGTGGTGATGCCTCCATTTTGAGTGAAAATTTCATTGTCATAAGTAGGGAAAAAAACCCTCTTGATGGTAATATATTGGTGTTTCCTACTCTCCCCTAGTTATTGACTTTGAAAAAAACTCCCGTGGAGTTTTTAAGAGTGAATATCTCAATGTTGAATCATGTTTTTTGAGTAATAAGGGGAGTATTGAGTGTCGCAACCTGAAAAAAGAATGCGAAAAAACAACCGGCGAAAAAAGAAATGACAGAAGAGTCGCCACCGTGCGTTATTTATCCCAAAGGAGGGAAAGGAAACGCTCGAAGTAAACCTGAAAAAAAGAAAGGAAAAGACAAGGTCTCGCAACCAAATCTTGGGTTCGGGAGCCGATTATGCGAAGGGAAGGTATTAGCACCTCTACGCATCCGTAGTACTCTACGGGATCCACTTTTGTTGTTCTTGTCTAAAGGGTGTAGGTTTATCTAATGTACTATTTACTAAAAGGGGGGTCAAAAGAAAATGACTCGCACGGATGTCGCATCCACTGCATACGTATCTCATCTGAACATGAGAATCAGAGTCTTCGTAGCTCGGCTACCTAGGGGTTAAAGAGGAGTGTGCTCACTAAGACATCGCGTCTTATGCCTACGTATCTCATCTGGAATGAGAATTAGAGCAAGCCGTAGTTCGGCTAACTACGGGTTAAGGGTTGTGTTTTGGGGTGAACGACGTTACTACGCAATCTACCGGATGCTCGACCTTTGGAGACTTACTCGCCTGTAGTAGAAGGAGTTAACGTGTTCTTAGGAGAAGAAAAATCAATGAGTTTGTTTGTGTTTTAGGAATGCTCATGCAAAAAAGGAAGTCCTAGACGAAGGAACAATGCTACCTTAATTGACATGCAAACTAGAGACTATACAAAGCCTAGCAATCCTATGGGGAAACGATCACACCATACGAAACATGTATCTTAAAGTAAACGCGCCAACAGGGGGGCTCAAACATACATGGGTAGGGCTTTAGTCAAGAGGGGTCATATCAACCTCGACAAACAAGCCATAAAAAGGTAATCAAATGGGCTCTTAACCACTGACATTGAATGTCAGGGTGAGCAGATCAAAGGATAATGAGGATAAGACCTCATAGCTCTTAACCCTGGACAGGGTGAGCTCATGACAAAAAGTGGGGATTCAGAAAGGTGGAACCCTCTCCAATGACTGACCGAACAAAAGATCTTGGGCTTTTGTTCTGAAGCATCGACACGTAGTGCAAGCATAAAGAACGGAACACTGAATAACGGGGGATTGATTACTAATCCCTTTTATCCGTCAATTGCCTCTGCATGGAGGTATTTGGGCACAAAAGTAAACAAACAAAAGAAAACATTGCCTCCCATTGAGGTCTTCCAGCTAAGAAAGCGGTAAAATGCGGGAAAGATGTAAAAGTACCACACGGATAAAGATCCAAAGTAACAGCAACTAAAGAAATAAGAAACCTAGAGATCTCTCGAGCTGGCACCATCAAAGAAAGCAAGTCAATACAGGTAATCGGAATAAATCTCCAGGTGGTATCCCACAAATAAAGTGGAATGCCAAGCAAGCTACCCTTTCAGGAGTCATGTGAGCCCTCACAAAAAACTCAACAAACAGGTTAGAGTGACAAGATGGGGCGCAATCAAGAGTTGCCCCAAATCAAAATGTAACCACATGAATCACGCCATTAAAATTCACAAAAAGAGCTCATAAAAAGCAACCAAGTGTAGGAGGCCTAAACCTCTTGTTAAACACATGCATCAAAAGGGTATCAAAATTCAAAGTCAGGGGCAATGATCCATACATCAAAACATGACATACATACTAAAACATGTGCCCACATGCAAAACCTAACGATAATACCTCATACATTCAGAGCATTCAAATTGAAAGCATAGAGTAATGGAAATAGGGCAAACCTGATTGGAGAGATCGAATGAAATTGAATTGCCCGATGGGGTTTGCAAAGCAATCTGAGGGTTTATATGAGATGGAATTGGCTCTTTGCAGATGAGTTCCTTTCAGTCTCTGGAGGTTGTTTTGAACTCTGTTAGCTCTTCTCTCACTATCTTTTTCCCAGGGTTTTTTGGGAGATGGAAGTCTAGAATTTATAACCTGATTTTTGTGACTTTGTGGGCTCAAAAGAGAGAGGTCCAAGTCCAAGATTTTTCTGTTATATTTTATTTATTTATTTATTTATTTATTTATTATTATTATTATTATTATTATTTTCTTCGTTTTTTTCGTTTTTTTTTCAAAACGCGTGGGCTTCGCCTAGCGAGCATGACAGTTCAAGAAATTCCTCTGAGCGTAGGTGATTCTGGTGGCTTTTCTTGGGACTCGCTAGGCGACCCATTCTGCTCGCCTAGCGAGCATGACAGCTCATGAACAAACTTTTTCTCCTTCAAGATTAACGTTTTGACTGATGAAAAAACCCCATTTGAACATGTTGGAAGTATCTCAAGCCATTCCCTTGTGTTGACTGATCACCTAGATAGGACCCACAAAGTGTCTTGGATGATATTCAAGCTTCTTGGATCTAATTCCGATTGACATGATGAAATGCAATATGAAATGTTAAATGACCTAAAAATGAATGCATGAATGAGGGGGGCAAATTTGAGGTGCTACAGCTGCCCCTATTCAATCAACTGGAGACCCGAAAAGAAGATAGTAGCGATTTTCGCACTTTCGAGGTTTCAAGGGATTGAATACAATAAAAGCCCAAAACTTTGCACTGAAGTGAAGTGAAGTAACAATGCCTGTCAGAATCGGCAAAGAGGTGGTCTTGAAAGAAGAATCCGTCTGGTACGGTGAGAGTCAGTCTGAATACCGAAAAAGAATGTTAACCTGGATACCAAAATAAATGGTAACACAGAAATAACCATGGCCTGAATACCGCTCATCAGTCTGAATACTGGAAATGACTTCGATCTGAACATCAGAAGATATGAGATTATTAATATCGGTCTGAACACTGAGAGGCTGGCCTGAATGCCACAAGTTGCGTCGACCTGAATGTCGGAAACTTCTTCGATCTGAACATCGGAAAACTGGCCTGAATGCCATTTCGATCTGAATATCGGAAAATTGGACTGAATGCCACTTTGATCTGAATATCGAAAAATTAGCCTGAATGCCACAAGTTGCATTGACCTGAACGTCGGAAACTTCTTCGATATGAACATCGGAAAACTGGCCTGAACGCCACTTCGGTCTGAATACAGGAAACTGACCTGAATGCCAATTCGGTCTGAATACCGGAAACTGGCCTGAATGCCACTTCGGTCTGAATACCGGAAAAACTTCATGCCTGTCAGCATCGGCAGAAATAGGGAAAGATAATAGAGGCGGCGCATGGGCCAATGACACTTGCTAGGGATAATAAAGGTAAGTCATGAACAATCTTCAATCTGAGTACTGGAAACAACTTCTGGCTTATCACTTGGGATACCGAGAATGTTTTATGCTTACATGCGTATGTTTGAATTTTTCAATGGCGTAATGCTCCATGAAAATGGAAATGCTACGCGATTTGGGAGGATGCAATACAATATGATTCTACATGCAGGGATGCGAAATGCTGGGTAGAATGCCAAGCCGAGGCAAGGGAATCTGCTGGGGAAATGATCACCATCTTCTGGACCCTGACAAGGCTGTTGGAGATGCACAACGCAAAGAACTCTATGGGGAAATGACCCGCCACACGGTGTTCTAGCAATGACGAAATACCGAGACTCTGACTGGGGAGAGAACGGCACTGAAAACCTGCTGTTGGGGAAAGCGATAGTGGTTCTGGCAACCATAACCTGCGAGAGAGACGACTTAGCAGGGGAAGCAAACACCGATACGGTACCGAGATTCTGCTTCAAGGAAAGAGACCATGGATCTGGCGTCGAGATCATCGATCTGGCATCGAACCCTGAGGAGCAGCCGCTTCTACTGGGAAGATACAGTCTGGCACTGTCAACTCCGCTGGGGATATATAGTCTGGCACTGTCAACTCTACTGGGGAGTGTATATTCTGAAACAACCGCTTGGGGGAGGTACAGCAGTGAGAGCCTGTTGGGGATCGAAGAATCCAATGCTCTGATCAGCTCTGCAGGGATAAGATACCAACTTCGACTGTTGGGGGAAAACATTCGTGATCATCGACTGGGAACCTTAAGGAAATGCCCCGAGGGTACCTGTTCTGAATAGACGATCTAAAGCACTTGACACTTACAGCAATTTTAAATGTTTCTTAAGCATGTACCTGTAAAGCTCTTATGTTTCATGATGCAATGTTTATCAAAAATTCGGACGTCATTTTTGCAAACAAAACAGTAAAAATGAAAAATGGACACAGTGATGTACTGAATAACATGATTTTATTGATTGACTGGCCTCTAAATGGGCATTTATATCAGGAAGCAATCCCTGGAAAGAGGTAATCACACAAAAGATAAAAAACAGAAATTGATCTAATGGCAATGTGAAATGGATTCCTATTGGGTTCCAATTCTGCTATGACTCGCTCGTCTTCAAGATCCTCCAGATGATCAGCTTTCCAAAAAGAGTGATTGGAATGTTTCCTACCTTTCGGAAGTTTCCGGTTATTGACACGAGATGAGATTCAGAACTACTCAGAACGCAGTCATTCGTTTAATCCCTAACTTTTGCCTGGATCGCCCTTTTCGGGTTTTCAATCCACCGGGATACCCATTTTTGCCTAAGTTGCCTTTTCAGGTTTTCAACTTACCGGGTGTACAATCTTTTCATTTTTAATCCCTAATTTTTTCCCGAACCTTTTCATTTTCTTGGTTCGTCGGGATGCCCATTTTTTGCCTGGACTATTCTTTTTACTGTCAAGCGTGTCTATTTTATACGAAGTATTTTTTAACTGCGTCTGAGTTCACAGGGGAAGTGAAGTTTTCACCATCCATCGTTGCAAGCATTAAGGCCCCACCATCAAAAACCTTGGTGACAATATACGGTCCATCATAGTTAAGAGTCCACTTGCCCCTGTGATCTGTCTGAGGAGGAAGGATCCTTTTCAACACTAAATCTCCGACTTGGAAACATCGAGGACGCACTTTCTGATCAAAGGCTCTCTTCATCCGACTCTGATACAACTGCCCATGACAAATGGCTGCCATTCGCTTCTCTTCGATAAGACTCAACTCATTGAACCTTGTCCGAACCCATTCAGCTTCGTCTAACTTGACATCCAACAGGACTCTTAGAGAAGGAATCTCCACTTCAACAGGTAGGACTGCTTCCATACCATACACAAGGGAGTAAGGGATTGCCCCGGTCGAGGTACGTACTGAAGTACGGTACCCATGCAAGGCGAAGGGTAGCATCTCATGCCAATATCTGTACGTAACGACCATCTTCTGCACAATCTTCTTTATGTTCTTATTTGCCGCCTCAACAGCACCGTTCATCTTAGGGCGGTAAGGGGAAGAATTGTGATGCTGAATGCATAACTCCTTCATCATTTTGTTGTTGAGATTAGAACCATTATCAGTAATGATTCTTTCGGGAATCCCATAGCGACAAATGATTTCTTTCTTGATGAAACGGGCAACCACATGTCTGGTGACATTCGCGAACGATGCTGCTTCGACCCACTTGGTGAAATAGTCGATGGCAACAAGGATGAAGCGATGCCCATTGGAGGTGGTCGGCTCAATCTTTCCAATCATATCGATGCCCCACATAGCAAAAGGCCACGGCGAAGACATCACATTCAAAGGATTTGGCGGCACATGTACCTTATCAGCATAAATCTGGCATTTATGACACTTCCGAGCATATTTGAAACAATCAGATTCCATGGTCATCCAGTAATATCCCGCTCTCAACAATTTCTTAGCCATTGCATGTCCGCCGGCATGAGTACCGAAGGAGCCTTCATGAACTTCCTGCATTAACATGTCTGCTTCGTGTCTATCCACGCATCTAAGTAGAACCATGTTGAAGTTCCTCTTATACAGCACATTGTCTTTGTTCAAGAAGAAACTGCCTGCCAATCTTCTCAAAGTCTTTCTATCATTGTTGGATGCCCCTGCAGGGTACTCTTGATTCTTCAGAAAGCGCTTGATGTCGTGATACCAGGGCTTGTCGTCAACTACCAGTTCAGCAGCAAACACATACGCGGCCCTGTCAAGGCGCATCACATCGATCCTGGGAGCGTGGTTCCACCGAATCACGTTGATCATGGAGGATAGAGTGGCAAGAGCATCTGCCATCTGGTTCTCATCACGAGGTATGTGATACAACTTTACTGTTGTGAAGAAAGTCAATAGTTTTCTCGTGTAATCTCTGTAAGGGACCAGATTGGGCTGGAGGGTGTTCCAATCACCATTCACTTGATTGATCACTAGAGATAAATCTCCGAAGATGTCCAGAGTCTTGATTCTCAAATCAATGGCTTGCTCAATACCCAAGATACAGGCTTCATACTCAACTTCATTATTGGTGCACTCAAAAGTCAGACGAGCGGTGAAAGGCATGTGGGCACCTTTCGGAGTAGTAATGACAGCACCAATTCCACTTCCTCTGGCATTGACAGCCCCATCAAACAACAAAGTCCACTTTTCGTCTGGATCAGGTCCCTCCTCAACAACTGGCTCTTCACAGTCTTTCATCTTGAGGAACATGATGTCTTCATCTGGAAAATCAAACTTCATCGGCTCATAATCATCAATCGGCTGCTGAGCAAGATAGTCTGACAAAAATACTCCCTTTGATGGCTTTCTGGGATGTATACTGGATATCATACTCTGTCGGTACCATTTTCCAACGAGCAACCCTTCCGGTGAGAGCTGGCTTCTCGAATATGTATTTGACTGGATCCATCTTGGAGATCAATAAGGTTGTGTGAGGCAGCATGTATTGTCTCAAACACTTTGCAGCCCATGCAAGTGTACAACATGTCTTTTCAAGCATCGAGTATCTCGACTCGCAATCTGTGAATTTCTTACTCAGGTAGTAGATGGCATGCTCTTTCCTACCTGTCTCGTCGTGTTGACCGAGAACACAACCCATGGAATTGTCTAGTACTGTCAAATACATAATCAGCGGTCTCCCTGGGACCGAAGGCATAAGGATATGAGGATTCTGCAAATACTCTTTTATCTTCTCGAAAGCCCTTTGCCAATCATCATTCCACCTGATAGCCTGATCTTTTCTCAGCAATTTGAATATTGGCTAGCACGTGGCTGTTAGGTGAGAGATGAACCTTGCAATGTAGTTCAACCTCCCTAAGAAACCACAAACTTGTTTCTCTGTTCTTGACTCAGGCATTTCCTGTATCGCTTTCACTTTGGCCGGATCCACCTCAATCCCTTTTTCACTAACAATAAAACCCAACAATTTTCCAGATCTCACCCCAAAAGTACACTTATTCGGATTAAGCCTCAGCTTGAATTTTCTCAAACGCTCAAACAATTTCTGCAAATTCACCGAATGTTCTTCTTCCGTCTAAGATTTGGCAATCATATCATCAACATAAACCTCGATTTCATGATGAATCATATCATGGAAAAGGGTCACCATCGCTCGTTGATATGTTGCTCCGACATTTTTCAGACCAAACGGCATCACCTTGTAGCAGAAGGTGCCCCATGGGGTTATGAATGTTGTCTTCTCCATGTCTTCTGGTGCCATCTTAATTTGATTATAGCCAGAAAAGCCATCCATGAAGGAGAATACCGAGAACTGAGTTGTGTTATCCACCAAAACATCGATGTGAGGTAATGGGAAATCATCTTTAGGACTAGCTCTGTTCAGATCCCGGTAGTCAACACACATCCGTACCTTTCCATCCTTCTTAGGTACTGGAACGATATTTGCAACCCATGGCGGACAATTTGTGACTGCTAGAAACCCTGCATCCAACTGTTTTTGCACTTCTTCCTTTATCTTGACAGCCATCTCTGGTCTTGTTCTTCCGAGCTTCTGCTTGACCGGAGGACAACCTTCTTTGAGAGGCAAACGGTGTACCACAATATCTGTGTCAAGCCCTGGCATGTCCTGATAAGACCAGGCGAAGATGTCAACATACTCTTGCAGCAATTCAATCAACCCTTTCTTCACATTATCTTCCAAAGCAACCCCTATCTTGATTTCTCTCTTGGCGTCCTCGGTGCCGAGATTAATCACTTCAACAGACTCTTGATGCGGTTGAATGACCCTTTCCTCCTGTTTTAATAACCTGGTAAGTTCTTCAGGGAGTTCACAGTCTTCATCACCCTCTTCTTCAGCTTGAAATATTGGATTTTCAAAGTCGAAGCGAGCCATAGCAGAATCGTTATCAATAGGATCCGGTGATGTGCATCTGCATGAGTGATGGTATGTGTTTATGAGTGTGAACAAAAAAGTAAAAACTAAACAAAACATTGCCATTTTTTTTGAAAACTGCAAAAATAGAAAGACAGGGAACGAAATATTTGAATGCAAAAAGACGTCCTTTATTTATGATAAAAAATGCAAGTATCCACATAGATGAGCCCTACAATGAGTCATTACGCCCTGGGCGGAACGTAAGACTTGGATACACATGAATAAACAAAGAAAATTACTCCTCCAGAAAAGTGACTTGGACAATCTCCTCAGAAGACCAATTGTTGATGACTTCACCCGGGATCCTCGGAGACACCCAGTTATCGATGTCGCAATCACTATCCCCATCTTCATCGTTGACCGCAGAGACCAATTTGACTTCTCCTTCAACCATGTTAGTGTTTGCCCCACCATGTTGTGGCATGGGATTGTTGACGACATTAGGAACCGACGCGAAGTTAATGGCCTTTGAATCAATAAGGTCCTGAACTACATGCTTAAAAGCTTTGCAGTTCTCAATAGTGTGGCCAGGTGCCCCAGAGTGGAACTCACACCTAGCATTGGCGTCGTAACCCGCCAGAAGCCTACCGACAGGAGGAGCCAGAGTGCGTAACTGCACAAGTTGTAGTTGTTGAAGACTAGAAAGCAATTGAGCATACGACATTGGAAGAGTGTCGAAACGCCGGTCCATCGTCCTTGGCCTCTGTTGATAGGCGGGTCTGTTACCCGGTTGCTGTGGTTGTAGTGGTGCTGCAGCTGGAATGGTCACAACGGCGACATACGGTTGTTGATGATAGTTCTGAAAGTTATTCCTCCGGTTACCCCTGTTCTGATAAGAAGATATGGCATTTGCATCCCCTTCTCTCCTCTTCTATCCCTGAATGAACGGCTTCTTCATCCCTGATGAAGATCCATCTCCGCTCTGGGTCTTGTATGTCTTCAGGTAATTCTCCACTCTCTCTCCGGTAGAGACTACATCAGCAAAGTTGGAGGCATTGCAACCCACCAGGCGCTCCAAGTAAGGTCCTGGCAGAGTGTTCATGAACATGTTAGCCATTTCCTTCTCTAACATAGGAGGTTGAACACGGGAAGCTATCTCCCTCCAGCGTTGAGCGTATTCCCTAAAGCACTCATTGCTTCTAAGAGACAGATTCTGAAGTTGAGTTCTGTCCGGAGCCATGTCTGCATTATACTGATACTGTTTCACGAAAGCCTCGACCAAATCCCTTCAGCAACGGATGTGGGCTATGTCCAGCCTCATATACCATTCCAGGGATGCCCCAGCTAGGCTATCTTGGAAAAAGTACATAAGCAACTTTTCATCGTCAGAGTATGCGATCATCTTACGGAAATAGGCTTGCACATAGGTCTTGGGGCAAGAGCTGCCACTGTATTTGTCAAATATCGGGACCTTGAATTTCGGTGGCACCCTCACTCCTGGGACCAATCCCAAGTCAACAACATCCACACCAAGAGTATTCTGTCCTTCCACCGCCTTCAACCTTTCTTTCAGTCTTCGAAACATAGGGTCCATACCATGGCCCATACCAAAGTCTTCCTGAAGCAGGGGGAACTGATCGTCCTGACCATCATGAATTGGTTGCTGATCTAGGTTGATATGTGGGATCGGGATAGGCCCCGGTCCATTGGGTCCGTTAACCTCTCCAGCTGGAGGATCAGTCAACGTCTCTGGTTGAATGGTGGCGGGATTCCTCTGCATCATCTGCCTGAGCTCTTGTTGTCCCTGAGCCACCCCTTGAACCACATCCATGAATTGATTCATGCGGATCTTCATCTCGGCGAACTCTGCCTGTAGGCTTTCCATTACTCTCTGGTGGTTTCTACGGGTACCATATCAGTGAATGCCTGAGTCAGCTATCCTGCTAGTGGAACACCAAATAATTGAGAATACTGCGGCGGTACCTGTTATGCAAGACATGCTGATGGATATGCAAATGCAATGACATGTTTATCAATTCCAAAGGGCATTCTACCCCCTTGATTCCAGTCTCACATTTGATAAACAGTGTAAGAAGAAACCCTCGACTGGAATCAAGAAGAAGATGTAAACCCCACAGAAATGGGTAAACATGTGTTAAATGATATGAATGCAAATGATGTGATGCAATGCAGTGACATGCAAATCAAGGTTGCTGTATCTGCTTGAATATCTGTTGGGTTGCACTGTCTGAAGAGAAACCCACTGAAGAATGTACTACGAGATCAAAACTTTGCTCCAGAAAACCGGGTTGGTTATATATCACGAGGCACAGGATCAGAACTTCAGCATGAATTCGGAACCGGGAACCATAGAACACAATCATCAATTTAGAACCCATACTTCAGAACCAACGGTCACCAACAAGGACCAAACAAAAGTCACTATCAGGACACGGTCACCAACAGAACAAGTCACCATTAGTACCTGTGAATGATTCATTCCCGCCCCACTCACGGGTGTAATCTAGGCCAGGGTAAGGTCAAGAGAAACGCAGGATAAACAATCCTTTCAAGAATATCATCATATGCATACCAGGTGTATGCAACGATAATACCCCATTAGAATCTGAACTGCTCGCGATACCATGTTCCGCTAAGTGGCGCCATACCACCCGCTTCCCATGAATCACTCTATTCCTAGGTGTCCTAAAGTTCACTCATAGCCTGTGTATTGGGCCTTTTACCTCTTGTGACTCCCACCCAACAGTGAAACAGATGCACAACCAGCACAGTATGCATGAGACAGTAAAGCGCACATAGGATGCAATGAAAACAGATAAGTATGCAAAGCAATAAATAAATAACACACAATAGACAATAAACAAACAAACGCTAGGAAAGGCCCACTAGGGAAAAAATTGTCCCCAATAGAGTCGCCAGCTGTCGCAACCTGAAAAAAGAATGTGAAAAACAACCGACGAAAAAAGAGATGACAGAAGAGTCGCCACCGTGCGTTATTTATCCCAAAGGAGGGAAAGGAAACGCTCGAAGTAAACCTGAAAAAAGGAAAGGAAAAGACAAGGTCTCGCAACCAAATCTTGGGTTCGGGAGCCGATTATGCAAAGGGAAGGTATTAGCACCCCTACGCATCCGTAGTACTCTACGGGATCCACTTTTGTTGTTCTTGTCTAAAGGGTGTATGTTTATCTAATGTACTATTTACTAAAAGAGGGGTCAAAAGAATATGACTCACACGGATGTCGCATCCACTGCATACGTATCTCATCTGAACATGAGAATCAGAGTCTTCGTAGCTCAGCTACCTAGGGGTTAAAGAGGAGTGTGCTCGCTAAGACATGTATCTTAAAGTAAACGCGCCAACAGGGGGGCTCAAACATACATGGGTAGGGCTTTAGTCAAGAGGGGTCATATCAACCTCGACAAACAAGCCATGGAAAGGTAATCAAATGGGCTCTTAACCACTGACATTGAACGTCAGGGTGAGAAGATCAAAAGGGTAATAAGGATAAGACCTCATAGCTCTTAACCCTGGACAGGGTGAGCTCATGACAAAAAGTGGGGATTCAGAAAGGTGAAACCCTCTCCACTGACTGACCGGATAAAAGATCTTGGGATTTTGTTCTGAAGCATCAACACGTAGTGCGAGCATAAAGAACGACACACTGAATAACGAGGGATTGATTACTAATCCCTTTTATCCGTCAATTGCCTCTGCATGGAGGTCTTTGGGCACAAAAGTAAACAAACAAAAGAAAACATTGCCTCCTATTGAGGTCTTCCAGCTAAGAAAGCGGTAAAATGCGGGAAAGATGAAAAAGTACCACACGGATAAAGATCCGAAGTAACAGCAACTAAAGAAATAAGAAACCCAGAGATCTCTCGAGCTGGCACCATCAAAGAAAGCAAGTCAATACAGGTAATCAGAATAAACCTCAAGGTGGTATCCCACAAATAAAGTGGAATGCCAAGCAAGCTATCCTTTCAGGAGTCATGTGAGCCCTCACAAAAAACTCAAAAAACAGGTTAGAGTGACAAGATGGGGCGCAATCAAGAGTTGTCCCAAATCAAAATGTAACCACATGAATCATGCCATTAAAATTCACAAAAAGAGCTCACAAAAAGCAACCAAGTGTAGGAGGCCTAAACCTCTTGTTAAACACATGCATCAAAAGGGTATCAAAATTCAAAGTCAGGGGCAAGGATCCACACATCAAGACATGACATACATACTAAAACATGCGCCCACATGCAAAACCTAACGATAATACCTCATACATTCAGAGCATTCAAATTGAAAGCATAGAGTAATGGAAATAGGGCAAACCTGATTGGAGAGATCGAATGAAATTGAATTGCCCGATGGGGTTTGCAAAGCAATCTGAGGGTTTATATGAGATGGAATTTCCTCTTTGCAGATGAGTTCCTTTCAGTCTCTGGAGGTTGCTTTGAACTCTGTTAGCTCTTCTCTCACTATCTTTTTCCCAGGGTTTTTTGGGAGATGGAAGTCTAGAATTTATAACCTGATTTTTGTGACTTTGTGGGCTCAAAAGAGAGAGGTCCAAGTCCAAGATTTTTCTGTTATATTTTATTTATTTATTTATTTTTGTTTTTTGTTTTTTTTCTTCGTTATTATCGTTTTTTTTTTCAAAACGCGTGGGCTTCGCCTAGCGAGCATGACAGTTCAAGAAATTCCTCTGAGCGTAGGTGATTCTGGTGGCTTTTCTTGGGACTCGCTAGGAGACCCATTCTGCTCGCCTAGCGAGCATGACAGCTCATGAACAAACTTTTGCTCCTTCAAGATTAACGTTTTGACTGATGAATAGACCCCATTTGAACATGTCGGAAGTATCTCAAGCCATTCCCTTGTGTTGACTGATCACCTAGATAGGACCCACAAAGTGTCTTGGATGATATTCAAGCTTCTTGGATCTAATTCCGATTGACATGATGAAATGCAATATGAAATGTTAAATGACCTAAAAATGAATGCATGAATGAGGGGGGGAAATTTGAGGTGCTACATTGAGTATACACCATTACTTTTCTCTCACTCATTATTTTCTATTTAGATAGGTAAAAAGTTGATGAGGTCTTTCAATACCATTTGGGAGGACCTGCAGTGTTTCTCGTTATGGAAGGTTTCAGACTTTAAGTGAACCTTGTGTAACTCGGGACATTATCAATTTACTTTAAGCATGTGAGGCTATATTCACTTAGCCCCTACCTTTTTGTGGGGAATTCTTCAAAGTTTGATGTATATTTTTCCTCCCCTAATGATTACATGTGTCTTGGCACAAAATACTTTTTCAGACCTTCACACGGATTACTTTGACACGATTCAAGAGTATGTTTTGTCTTTGGATAAAAAAAAATTTCCTTTCCGTATGAATACTCTCTTCCGATTAAGGATCCTCTCAATTTATCAAAAGAAATAGAAGTTTCATTTACTATAATTTTTAAGTAAATAAAGTATATAAAATGCACGTATTCTTAAAAGTGGTGACATATATTTTGTCTCTAACAATGCAACTAGCAAATCACTTTAAAAATCCCAATCTTGGATCAAGGGGGAGCTTCGATCAAGGGGGAGTTTTTCATTTGTTAGAGAAATCAAAATTGGACCAAATTGTCAAGTATAGAGTTGTCATCATAAAAAAAGAGGAGAATGTGAAGACAAGCTTCTCAAAGTGTTTTAATGAAGACATGCTCTTTATTTGACAATTCGATCCAATTTTGACTTCTCTAACAAATGAAAAACTCCCCATTTATCCAAGATTGATATTTTTAAAGTGATTTGCTAGCTGCATTGTTAGAAACAAAATACAACAACCAAAAATACATCTTCTCCCCCTTTGTCATTAGCAAAAAGGATGAGAAAGACGAAAACAATAAAACACACATATATGTTAAAGACAAGCTTCTCAATGCTGTGTGGTAATCAGTTACCAGCATTAAGTAATCGATTATCAGCTATGCATGTTGTTGTGCAGGGTAAGTTTTACAGCAAGTAATCAATTACACCCCTTTTGGTAATCGATTACACAATGTAGTTTTTCAAATATTATAACGTTGGCTCAGGTGTAACCGGTTACACCATATTGGGCAATCGATTACCACTGAACCAGTGGCAGAAAACATTGCATTTTTTCATGAAAATATTCTATGGAGTGTGTTCTTGAACCATGACATCCTTTCATGTATCATAACCATTTAGAGAGGTATCTAAGGGTTATATATAACATTTTTTTGCAGAATTTGAAAACACCTCCTTTCTCACAATATTTTCAAACAATCTTCTTCATTCATCTTTTAAAATTTATTTCAAGTGTTCTTGATCAAATTTTCCGGTGAAACTATTTACAGAATTTTCATACACATTCATATAGTTTCATCCATATCATTAGAGCACTTGTTTGTCGTAAATAAGTTTGATTACTTTAAAGGAGAAGATCAATCAATAGATTGATAGATTATTTTGACTTGTAAAAAATTCATATTATTGCTCTATCCTTGTTGTCCAGGATTGTTGGAAACAAGAGGTTCATTAAAAGGGAGGATTATTCTCTTTTTGAACTTAGTGAAAAATCCAAGAGGATTGTTCTTGGTGTGATTGCTAGTGTCTTCATTGAAAGACTAGGAAGAGTCTTGTAAAAGTCATAACAATAGTAAAATCTCTTTCATGTTGAAAGGGGACTGGAGTACTCTCGATCTATGAGGGGAACCATGATATCTCTTCGTGTTCTTTACCTTTCTGCACTTTACCGTTCATCGTTTAACATAACCACAAAAGAAAGAACAAAGTTTTTCATAAAATCGGAAAAAGTTTAAAAGAACCTAATTCACCCCCATCTTAGGCACTACTCAACTAGCAATTGGTATCAGAGCAGGTTATTGGTAACTTGCTCCTTTGATCCAGAAGATGGCTTCCGCAAGCGTAAACCCAGATTTCAAATATGGCGGTAGTAGCAACAAACCACCTCTATTTTCTGGAGAATATTTTGACTTCTGGAAAATCCGCATGAAAGCACACTTAGAAGCACAAGGAGATGGTATATGGGAAACCGTTGAAAATGGTCCGCATAATTCTATGAGTGTGGTCAATGGTGTTGGCACTCTGAAGGTTAAAAGTTCATATGATGAAGACAATAAGAAAATAATACTTAATGAAAAAAAGGCTATCAATATTATTCAAAGTGCATTAAATATGGATGAGTTCTTCCGCATATCTCAATGTAAACCGGAAAAAGAAATATGGGACACTTTGGTGGAGACTCACGAAGGAACCACTGAAGTTAAAAGATCCAGATTAACACGTTGAGTCAAGAATATGAAATATTCAGAATATAGCCCGGAGAATCCATTGTTGCATTACAGAAAAGATTTGTTCACTTGACAAACCATTTAATTGCTCTCGGAAAAACATTTACAAATGATGATCTCAACCTTAAAGTGCTAAGATCCTTGACTAGAGAATGGAAACCAAAAGTAATGGCCATATCAGAGAAGAAAAGTATTTCCACTATGACGTCAGCATCATTATTTGGAAAACTCCAAGAACATGAACTTGAACTTGGAAGACTTGAAAAGCATGAAAGTCAAGAGAAGAAATCCAAAGGAATTGCGTTAAAAGTAGATTCGAAGGAAGATAAAGATGACGGCACACCGGAGGAAGATGAAAATTTCACGCTCCTTGTTAAAAGGCTTGGTAAGTTTTTAGTAAAAATGACAAAATCTTTCATGCAAAAAGAAATAAACATTTCAGGAAAAGGGAGGCTTCCACATCTACGCAAGAAGTCACATGTTATGAATATGGAAAGTAAGGTCATATAAAGCCGGATTGTCCGAAACTCTCCAAGAAATGTGGCTTTAAAGGCAAGAAGGATTTCAAGAATAAAAATGTGTATGTTGCATGGGAAGATAATGAGATAAGTTCTTCATCCGGATCAGAAAGCGAAGAATGTGCAAATCTAGCATTAATGGCTTCACACCATTCCGACGACGAAGAAAATGAGATTAGTAGCGATTTTTCTCTTTTCGATAGTGATGCACAAGGTGCTATAAATGAACTTCTTAAAGAATGCAAAATTCTGTATAAAACAATATCATCTCAAAAGAAAATAATTTCATCTCTAGAATAAAAAAAGTCGTGACAATTGAAAAAGATATCGATGATGAAAAACAAAAGATGATAGTGAAAAACAAAATTTTGTATGTAAAAGTTGTGAATCACTTTCTTTCCAAATTGTCCAATTAAAAAGGGTTCTTGAAAGGTATGATAAAGGACAAATTGGGTTGAAAGGTGTCCTTAGCCAACAAAGATATTCCAATGACAAAAGTAGACTTGGTTATTCAAAATTTTCCAAACCAAGTTCTAGCAAAACTATCTTTGTTAAAGCTAATGACCAACCAACTAAAGAGAAAGTGAACAAGGAAAAATATGTTCATCACTATCCTAAAAGAAAAAGATTTTCTAAAAAGAAATCTTATGTTCCTAGATATAGAAGCAATTTTGAACCTACTTGTTTTTATTGCAGAATAATTGGCCATACACCTAATGCATGCAATGTTAGAAATTTTAGCATAGCAAGTGGGCATTACGTGTGGGTAAAAAAAGGCATTAATTATGAAGGACCCAAAGCAATTTAGGTACCTAACAAAACATAATTTTGTTTTGTAGGTTATGCTTGAAAACCACATCAAACCTTTGGTATCTTGATAGTGGGTGTTCCAAGCATATGACGAGAGACATTAACAAATTTTCAAATCTAGCATTGAAGGCTAAGGGTTATGTCACATATGGTGATATCAACAAAGGGAGAATTCTTGGCATAGGCAAAGTTGGAGCACCACCTTTAACATCCATTGAAGATGTCCTTTATGTCGAAGGACTAAAGCACAATCTTCTAAGTATTAGCCAACCTTTGTGGCAAGGGCTTCAAAATCAAGTTCACCAAGGATGAATGCTTGATTGAAGATGAAATCTCTCATTAGGTAAAACTCAAAGGTACGAGAACTAATAATATATTTATGATTTCCCTTGATGATTTGTCTTTGAAGGTAAAATGTCTTATGATGAACAATAATGAGTCGTGGCTTTAGCATAAAAGATTCGCACATATTCATATGGAACATTTGAATAAACTTATAAAGCATGATCTTGTTATTGGATTGCCTAAGATAAAATTAATCAAATATAGGCTATGTGATGCATGTCAAAAGGGAAAACAAATCAAATCAACTTTCACATCAAAGAATGTGGTGTCCACTACAAGGCCACTACAATTGTTGCATCTGGACTTATTTAGTCCATCAAGAACAAGAAGCTTTAGAGGTAACGTATATGCTTTAGTTATTGTTGATGATTTCTCTAGATACACTTGGACTTTCTTCTTAGTATAGAAAAGTGATGCATTCAAGGCGTTCAAGAAATATTCAAAGCAAATTCAAAACGAGAAATCTCTATCTATTTCCTCCATAAAAAGCGACCATGGTGGAGAATTCCAAAATGCCTCATTCGAAGAGTTTTGAGAAGAACATGGAATATTTCATAATTTCTCAGCACCAAAGACTCCTCAACAAAATGGAGTGGTGGAGAGAAAGAATAGGTCACTTGTGGAACTTGCAAGAACAATGCTTAGCGACTCAAATCTTTCAAAGTATTTTTGGGCGGATGCGGTAAGCATGGCATGCTATGTAAGTGATAAAATTATTATTAGACCTATCTTGAAAAAGACCCCTTATTAACTCTTCAAAGGAAGGAAACCAAACATCTCTTACTTTCGCATTTTTGGATGCAAATGCTTTGTCCTTAACAATGACAAAGACAATCTAGGTAAGTTCGATGAGAAGTCCGACGAAGGTATACTTCTTGGATATTATCTTACTAGTAAAGCCTATAAAATATATAATAAAAGAACTTTAAAAATTGAAGAATCTATGCATGTTACTTTTGATGAATCTATCCCCTCCAAGGAGGATATTGTTTTATGTGATGATGATGATATTGTAGAAGTTCCTCAAAAAAGATACTTCAAGTGGAAACAATGATAATCAACCAAAACATCAAGATGAGCAAGATCAACAAAAGACAAATGACAATGATCTACCTAAGGAATGGAGAACTCATCAGGATCATCCAATTGATAAAGTCATTGGTGATATTAGTCAAGGCATTGCAACAAGATTAAATCTCAAAGATGCATGCTTGAATATGGATTTTGTTTCACAAATTGAACCCTCCAAAATTGATGAAGCTTTAGGTGACGACCAATAGATAATTGCTATGCAAGAAGAGTTAAACCAGTTCGAAAGGAATCAAGTTTGGGAACTTGTCCCTAGGAAAAGTGGTAAACACATCATAGGTATCAGATGGGTGTTTAAGAACAAACTTGACGAGAATGGTATAATTGTTCGAAACAAATCAAGATTGGTGGCCCAAGGATACAATCAAGAGGAAGGCATTGATTTTGAAGAAACATTCGCTCCGGTTGCAAGGTTAGAAGTTATCCATTTATTACTTGCTTATGCATGTTCATTAAATTTTCAGTTATTCCAAATGGATGTCAAGAGCGCTTCTTGAATGGCTACATTAATAAAGAAGTCTATGTCAAACAAACCTCGGGCTTTGAAGACTTCAAGAATCCTTCACATGTTTTTAAGTTGAGGAAAGCTCTTTATGGCCTAAAGCAAGCACCTAGAGCATGGTATGATCGTCTCAACAACTTTCTTTGTGAAAAGGGATTTGAAAAAGGTAAAATTGACAAGACCTTGTTTATTAAGTAAATAAAAGGTAAAACTCTATTGGTTCAAGTTTACGTTGACGATATCTGTCGCATTACGCGAAAAACCGGCGGGAAAACAAGAACAACAGAGCCGCCACCGTGCGTTATTTATCCCAAAAGAGGGAAAGGAAACGCTCAGAGTAAACCTGGAAAGAACATGGTCTCGCGACCAGAGAGAATGGGATCGGGAGTCGGTTATGCGAAGGGAAGGTATTAGCACCCCTACGCATCCGTCGTACTCGACGGGATCCACGCACAATAGGAAGGAAAATGGTTGCTAAAACACTGCTCACACACACACACACACTGGCTGAAGGAGACACAAGAAAACAGACAAGACTGAAACTGACTCGGCAGGATACCGCCTCCTGGGCCTACTTAGTCTATCAGGCATAGACATCAGAGTCGAAGTAGTTCGGACTGGGGAAACGACACATGCTCGCTAGGATATCGCATCCTATGCATACGTATCTTCTTGGACGAAGAAGAATCAGAGCATTCGTAGCTCGACTAACACGCACACAAACAAACACACAAAGGCAAACGTGGAGCCCGAATGCCAATCACTGGACTTACATCAGCATCCGAACCAACAAACACACACAGGAAACCAACTGCCAATCGCTGGACTTACGTCGGACTCCAACCAGAAAAGGAGAAACAAACTCACACAAACAAAACAAAAAGGGCGCCCGGAGAGATCAGCTCATCTCCTGCCTACGTACCTCATCTGGTATGAGGATCAGGGCGACGTAGTTCCCCTACGGAGGGAAAAAGGACTAGCTTAACCAGATAACAGAGGGAGACACAACTAGGGAGACTACGACTCGAGCCTAGATGTTATCATGCAAAATCATCCCTAAGTTAAGGTTGCTATCTAACTTGCACAGGGAGCAAGCCTATCCTAAACATGACTTGCACAGGAAGCAAGCCACACCTAACCTAACTTGCACAGGAAGCAAGCTAAAGCAAACCTATCTTGCATAGGAAGCAAGTCAAACTAAACCTAACTTGCACAGGAAGCAAGTCAAACAAACACACAAACACAAGTAGCACACACTATATGCAAGCAATGGGCTCAATCAAAGTTAGGTTTTAGTCGAGGGGTCATATCAACCTCAACAAACAAACCACTGTGACTGGGTAGTGTTAGCTCTTAACCCTAACATTGAGAGTTAGGGTGAAGCTGATGAAAGGTGAGTGAAGATGAGACTTCACAGCTCTTATCCCTGGCCTGGGAGAGCTTAAGACAAGAATGTGTGGGTTCAGAAAGGGGGAACCCTTCTACACATTTGAAACTGACTCAACTGTACAATTGTACAAGATCTTGGGTTTGTATCTGCAATGCATCAACACAGTGGTGTGAGCAAAGCAGATGACACACAAAATAGCAGGGGATAGATTGCATATCCCTTGGGTTCTGCCAATTGCCTCTTCACTTAGGAGGTCTTTGAATATGTACAAGGACAAATTGTAAACAACCACAAACATTGCCTCTTAAGGAGGACTTCAGACAGTTGCCTGGCCAAGTAACAGGCCAGGTCTTCCAGACTACATGAAGATGAGAAATATACCTCAATGCAAATTGCTCTTAAGCAAAGCAAAGCAAAGTTCACAAGGAACTAAAAGCAACTAAAGGTACCTGAAACCAGTCAAACAGAATCAGTACACAACTCAAAGTTAAAGCAAAATGAAATAGAAATCAACAGTCAACACAGTCAGTTAACTGTGCAATGCACAAGGCTCAAGCATATGAGCCAAGCAAGCTACAAAACAAACAAGTTAGTCATGATAATCAAATCAAACTCATTCAACTTGTATAAGTTTCTTTGGGCAATTGCTTCTTAACCTGAAAAAATGAACTCAAACATGAGCAACAAGACCACTAGGACAGGCCTAGGGTCAAAAGGGGATGAGAAAGTCAAAACAGCAAGTGAAATTCAATCAAAATCATATTCAAACAATCAAGAAGCAAACTCAAGTGGTTCCATGTTCATATCATTCATCATCATGATTTCATAAGCAAATTAGGTTAAGGCATGGCATATGGAAGCTCATAGAAGTCAACAGCAAGACTCAACTCAAAACCAATCATAAACAATTCAATAAATCATCAAATAATTCATTATCAACCATAATCCATAGAATGATATGCATATCAAATTTCAGCTCATTTGGATAAAGGGAAATTGGTCAATGAAAATCAGAAAGGCAAGGCAAGTTCAAACATGCTCAAAGAAGTCAACCCAACATACACCAACTTCAATAAATCATAAATCAGTGACAACATATGAGAAATGAATGGGACTAAAACCATGACAAAGATTAAGATGTCTACTAATCACATGTCAAATTTCAAGTCCATCCAATTAAGTATGAGAATTTCACAAATCAAATGGGAACAAGTGTCACAAAAGTCAACATTTTGGTCAAACAGGGGAGAAAATCTCAAACAATTAGGAAATGCCATCAATAATTCCACAAAAAATCAAATGTAAACTAGACATCCATAAGTATGTTCATGCAAAAAATCAGACCAAATTGAGTTCATTAAGCAAGGTAAATAAAATCATGAAGTTGGACATCAATGGTGTGACACAAATTGTCACACCCTAATTCAAAAAATCATAACTCACAAACCAGCAATGATAAATTCACAAACTCTACACCAAAATCACCATGAATGTGTCTTGTTTGAGCACAAAATATTTGGAGGCCATTGGATAAAGCATCATCATTTCACAATTGATTTTGCAAAGTGTACAAAAAATGGACACATGAACAAAACCCTAACTCAATTAAAATTCCACTCATCAAAAAAAATCTGGAAAAAATATGATAAAAAACTAGAGATTATGATGAACATTTGGCAAAAAACCCCATTAATTTTGGATCACAAATGATGGACTTATGAATTTTGTAAGATTGTGTAACAAATGAAATAATTATTATGAAATAACATGAATTAAATAATTAAATAAAACCGGGCGTGGCAATTTGGTAATTATGTGGACAAGTTAATGAAACGCAACGCATAAGGCTCAAGGCGTGGCGCTCAGGTATTGGTTATGGGCAATGTAACAGGAAGACATCCATGCAAAACAAAATGTTACACGAGCAACATGAAATTCTGGAAAAAATATTAGGGTTCTTACTACAGTGGACCTTCATCATCTCCATCCAATCGTGAAAAATTTTCTTGCCCAGAATTGAACAATACGCACACCATTCAACTCATCAAACGACACACATTCATAATCCAACAATCATTTTCAGTAATTCGAGCTAAGCATCATGAATCAAACAAAAACATATTAGAACACCAAGTTTCATTTCAGCATTTCTTCCTAATTACTCGACCATTTTCAATGGTTTAAGTTTCATTGTAACCAGCAAAGCAAGCTCTATACAAAGCATATCTTGATTTTAAGAATAATGAAATTCGAAACCTTACCAAATTTGAAGTGCAGTGTCGATTCAGGTGTTGTTTGGTCGTGTAAGCTCAAAACAGTCGTTCTTCCAGCTCCCAAATGATGAATGGTCAAATATGGAGTGTTCATATGCCTTGCTTCTAGCTTCAAACAAATTCTGCCATGGGAGAGCTTCTTCAAAACAGTAGTGGAAGATGGCTTTACAGGTGGAATACAATGCTCGCCATGAACTCAAAAATGGTGGTGAGTGATGAAGCAACCAAGACCAGCTCGTGTTCTTTGGAGTTTTTTCAAGAAAGGTTCCAAAATGCAAAATGAGGGTTTGAGAGAATATGAGACTTTTTGATCTGTTAGAGAATAGTGGCTAGGGCTTTTCAGAGTGAAAATGATGTATATATGTGCTGTTTAAGGTTTGTAAGCATGGTTCACTGAAGTGTTAATTGGAAATGGCTTAATTAAGTGTGTTTTGGCCAATTACTAAAAACCAACATAAATTGCAAGGGGTGCAAGGATGTGCACGAAAATGGGCTTTAGACAAACTCTGAATGTCATTTCTGAACCATTCCAAGTGGTAAAAATCATTGGAAATGCTTATTTTAAAATTCCATTTTTCCACCTCACTTAATTAATTCAAGTCACCTTGAAAATGGCCATTTTGATTGGTAATTTTTTGATGAATTGTGATGACAAATTTGGAAATAGGGCATCAAATATGACTTGTAGCAAAAAACCCCACCCAATTTGGCCAAATGGTTTGGAAGATATGCCACTTTGAAGTTCAAAAATTTTTGAGAATGATTTGATCATAACTTGCCAACCATACATGGGAATTGAGTGTTCTTGGACTTTTTGAAAATGGGAGAACAAGATCTTCAACTTTCATGTTGGGCAAAAATTCATTTGAAGCTTGTATCATGATGTAAGTTTGAGGATCAAGACTTTCCATTTTTGGCAAATTCCAATTACAGGTCAACTTTCTATTTTTGGAAATTTCTTGTCTGGCTTCAAATTCTTCAATGATGATGCTTGACATGTTATATGAGGCTTATATGGACATGAATGAGGCCTCTCAAACCAATTCCCACCATCCAATCACTGATTAAATGCACAGTTGACCAACAGTTGACTTTCTAGGGTTTCTGGTGGACTGCACACTGACTGATGACTTCTGAGCAATCAAACCTTGACCAAATCATTTCAAAAGGACCCCTAGGTCATGTGAACATGTTGGACCAACCCTAGGGCCTTGCCTCAATGGAAATTGCACTGGCTTGCTTGACTGACTGATCTCCTGACCAGTTTGACCTAATTCTGTGAATGGCTTGCACTTGGGCAAAAGGGACAATGCAATGTTATGCAGTGGACTATGTTAAATGTTAATGACCTAATAATGAAAATGTATGTACAATGATAGGTGCAAATTTGAGGTGCTACAGCTGCCCCTATTCAATCAGCTGGGAACCCGAATGGATGAGAGCAACGGCTGTCAGACTTTCAGGGTAAACAGGGATTGAATACTAAGAACCGTAGAAATTTGCACTCTGCTGGGAAAATAATTAACACCGCCTGTCAGGATCGGCAAAGAAACAGTCTTGAAAGAAAAATCCGTCTGGAACGGAAAAAAGAAATCGGCCTGAATACCGAAACAGAAACGTCGACCTGGATACCAAAATAAATGGTAACACAGGGATAACCATGGCCTGAGCGCCGCTCGTCAGTCTGAACACTAAGCATTGGTATATGAGAGGTTTGATGTCGATCTGAAACATCGGAAATTGGCCTGGATGCCACTTCGATCTGAATACCGGAAGATTGGCCTGAATGCCATAAGTACATCGACCTGATCGTCGGAAACTTCTTCGGCCTGAATACCGGAAAATTGGCCTGAATGCCATAAGTACATCGACCTGAACGTCGGAAACTTCTTCGGTCTGAATACCGGAAAATTGCCCTGAATGCCATAAGTACATCGACCTGAACGTCGGAAACTTCTTCGGCCTGAATACCGGGAAATTGGCCTGAATGCCATAAGTACATCGACCTGAACGTCGGAAACTTCTTCGGTCTGAATACCGGGAAATTGGCCTGAATGCCATAAGTACATCGACCTGAACGTCGGAAACTTCTTCGGTCTGAATATCGGGAAATTGGCCTGAATGCCATAAGTACATCGACCTGAACGTCGGAAACTTCTTCGGTCTGAATACCGGAAAATTGGCCTGAATGCCATAAGTACATCGACCTGAACGTCGGAAACTTCTTCGGCCTGAATACCGGGAAATTGGCCTGAATGCCATAAGTACATCGACCTGAACGTCGGAAACTTCTTCGGCCTGAATACCGGGAAATTGGCCTGAATGCCATAAGTACATCGACCTGAACGTCGGAAACTTCTTCGGCCTGAATACCGGGAAATTGGCCTGAATGCCATAAGTACATCGACCTGAACGTCGGAAACTTCTTCGGTCTGAATACCGGAAAACTTCTTCGGTCTGAATACCGGAAATTCATGAGACATATTATCTATAGCCGTCAAAATGTAGATACACTCGCATGGAAGATTATCCATAACCGGGTTGTAGGTTGTTAAATGGATAAATCGACCGAAAAGAAAGGCATCGGTACCAGGACTAGGTATGCAAAGATGACCAATCAAAAGAGGATAAAGTTGCTTACTCGGAGCAAGTATCCACAAAGAAGGGGAAGACCCAATGGGGACAATACTGCTTGATCAAGGCAAGTATCCAAAGGGGCCAAGACTACCAATACCACAAAGAGGGGATTACATCTACCGGTTTGTAGGCAGAAAACCACAGAAAGGTAACCAGTCATCGATAGGATGAGCACAAAGGGTTAACTCCAACAAGGGGATGAAAGTGGGATTTTACAACTACCAGCTAGTAGGTAGAAAACCACAAAGATAGGACTTACAACTACCGGTTTGTAGGTAGAAGCCACAAATTCCGCTGAGGATGAGATGAATGAGTGCCGGTTAATGAGCGACTATTCATTTATGCCCCAAGGAAGCACGGGAGACAGCCAACAGGAAGCCAATTTAGGATTGATCCAAAAAGGCAGACTGAAACAGGACTCATCCTAATGAGGAAAGAACTCAGTAGGGAAAACCCATCCCGTTAGGGAGGGAACAGAAACAACCGTCATCCACGATGATATAACTCAGTGGGGAAATGGTATGAAAGGATAGACACTTTCTGCTTAAGGGGTCAACTCTATATGGAGAGATCAGACACACCCACATCTGCTAAGGGAAAATCTACTGGAGAGATTCTTATCACCAAACAGCAAGAGGCAACAATCAACAGATACATGGCAACAGCTGCAACATGAGTATCCAAATGCTATGATTTTGCATGTATGCATTCTACCTAAAATATATGATGAATGCTGACAAACAGACATGCTCAACACGCAGGTCCAGGAATCAACCACCCGGTACTACTCTTCTTCCATAGGGAAGGCCAAAAACACCAGAGAGCAAACGCGATCTGCTGGAAACCGGGATATCAGGGAACAACACCATCCTGCGGGGAGAGGAGAAGACTGCTCTGCTGGAGAGACGAACGCTAACGTCTTCAGTAAACACTATGCTTGGGGAACTGCCCCACAAAAGGGCTCACAGGGATCTGGAGGAAGAAAGTTGTACTGCCGGGAACGTGAAGATAAACAACTTCAACCAACACTGCACTGAGCAACCTTGCTGAGGAGAAACCAAAAGAGGTTCGACAGGAAAAAGATACAATTATGCTCGAGATACGAACAATGTCTTACCTGTTGGTAATCATACCACCCTCGGGAGAGCACTGCGGATCTCCTAAGTATCCTCCCATCATCGTGAATGTTCACTTTGTTTAAGAACAATTTTTTTGTGAAAAATTTGTTTATTTTGAAAACAATGATACTTTATCAATTAAAAACATGCAAAACATTTATTGAGTTGAAACAAATAAGAGTGCAAATAATTGGATAAAAGCTCAAATTGATGTGATGGAATGGTAGTCTGCAAAGGGCAAGACTCCATAGATCTGTACAAGTTTGAAATCGGTGATATATATTGGAGAGGGCTACATTGAACATAATGACCTTTCCTCTACCATTCCGAATTTTCGATGTATTCGGAGCTTCAGTCGACAACGAATCGAGAATCCCTGACGGATGACAGATATAGAGCACAGTCTTGTCAAGATGCAGTTACTTGCCAAATCCCTAATTTTTGCCTAGATTGCCCCAGTGTGAGGTGATCAATCCAGCCGGATGCAAATTCTTTTTTTCAAGGTCTCTAACTTTTGCCTGGATCGCCCTTTCGAGTTTTCAATCCACCGAGACGCTCCTTTTTGCCTAAGTCGCCCTTTGGGGTGTTCGACTTAGCGAGCTTTTGCTTTTTTTGTTGTTTTTTAGGCGAAGTATTTCTTGACTGCATCGGAATTCACAGGACGAGTGAACTTCTCCATCCATTGTTGTAAGTGTCAAAACATTGCCTGAAAAGGCTCTCTTGACAACATATGGACTTTCAGCTTGGGGGGTTCACTTGCCCCTGGAATCGGGCACGAAAGACAAGACTTTCTTGAGCACAAGGTCCCTCGGAACACACGAGACTTGACCTTCTTGTCGAATGCTTTCATCACTCTCTGCTGATATAACTGACCATGACACATGGCAGTTGATCTCTTTTTTCTTTCAGCTGGATTCAGCATCAGTCAACTTGGGACTTTGAGGGTGCTATTTCTCTTTTGTTTTTTTCTTTCTTTTTCTTTCTTTTGATTTCTTTTGATTTCTTTTGATTTTGCACCCTCTCTTTCTTTGTTTTTTTTTTTGATTGATTTTTTTTTTTTTTTGATTAATGCCCCAGTTGGCTGTTTTGCTGATTCTCGAGATGCAGCTGAGTGTGATCTTCTTTTCTTGCTCAAGAAGTCGGGAAATGCCGTCAGGAATCCCTTCAAGCATCATCTTCTTCCGCTTCGAATACAGGGAATTCAAAATTGGGAGATGACGTCCGATCATTATGTTCAATGGGTTTGAGAAACAACCTGCATAAAGATTTTGAGTATAAAAAGCACTTTGAAAATCAAACAAGACAATCGTTATGCAGATGAAAAGATTGCTTTTATTCTTGTTTTTAGGGTCTTTTGTGATCACCAATTTCATGCAAAAAGCGAAAAGGGAAAACAAATGGAAAAACAAATGTTTAACATGAATTTATTTGAATGAAAATATCATTGCACAAAATGTTGCCAACAATGTCATCACTTCTCCTTTTGGCATGGGAGAAGGGTTTTTAAACAAAGTGATTATTGCTCTGACTTATGAACAACTGTAGGAAAGCCCACAGTGACCCAATTGTGATAGATCCCACCGGGGATGACAACTGTCAGTATCTCTTGCATCAGCAGCTTCTGTTTTCTGAACAACCCTTCTGAAGAAAAAGTCGGCGCCAGCCCAGGACTTGTTATCTTCAGGCTTGATTGTCACGGGGACCCAAATCTTCAAAGTTCAGAATACCTGACCTCACGAGGTCTTGAACCTTCATCTTCAACTGAAAGCAACTATCCACGTCATGACCAGGAGCACCCGAATGATACACACAATGCTGCTCAGGCCTATACCACCATCGAGGGTTGACGGGTATAGCCGGCGGGTCTCTGGGAGTAATCAAGTTGCGCTCTAACAGAGAGGGATACAGTTCGGCGTAGGACATGGGGATTGGATCAAAAATGATCTTCTTCCTCTCATTACTCGTACTGGCTTGCTGGGAAGCCTGCTGCTGAGGACGATGTTGTTGATGCTGATATTGCTGAGTTGGCCTTCTCTGCTGTTGGGGTTGAGTAGCTGGAATAGTCACAGCAGCAACCTGACGATTCTGTCCTCTTTTTGCACTCCTCCGACGGTGCACAGCATTTGTTTCACTCTCTCCCCTTTTGGGTGCCCCAGAGTATGTCTTCTTAGAACCGGAAGAACTTGAAGAGCCAGGATGGCGAACTGGAGCGCGGGTTGCTCTGACATTAACAGTCTCTACAGCAAGAGGCCGTTCACTGATTCTGATCCCCCTCAATTCATCACCCACGGCATAATCATTGACGAGAATAGTGACAGCAGCATTCTCATGAACGGGTACACCCACTGGTGAAGCACGGTGGACTGGTGGAATCACGGTTTCCAGTCTCTGGGCTAAGGCACGCAGCTCCTCTTGCCCCTGAACAACTCCTTGCATCATTGTCATGAACTGGGCCATGTTTGCCCTCATCTCGGCCAATTCTGCTTGAACCTGATCCATACTCCTCTGTTGATTCAATCTGGTTGAGTAGCGGTGCGGACGACGATCAGCAATCCTGTCTCAGTCAGGAACCAAAGTGAGAAGTCTCTCCCAAGCATGTCTGCAATGCAAGGATGTGCATGATATGCATGATATGCATGATATGGGTACTATTTTGTCATGAATGATCCTGATAAAGGATATGCGTATGCGAGTTAACTTTTTCTTTTTTCATGCGTTATTATTTTTTTGGAAAATAAACATGCTATGATGCAAATGATGGAGCCAAGACTGGCAGGCTGTGCATCTCAGAACACCGGATCGGAGCTTTGGCTTGAACTCTGATCACAAACATCTGAAACCCAAAGTCAATCTGATCAACTGGCATCTGAACCCATATCTGGAGAACTGAGTCACCATCTAGTCACCAACCGGTCACCATCAGTACCTGTTAAAATGATCAAACCCTTCCCCACTCACGGGTGTCGTCTAGGCCAGGGTAAGGTTGAGAGAAACACAACATAAATAACCTTTCGCAGAATACCATCATGTGCACACCCGATGTATGCACCGATAATATCCCACCAGGGTCTGAACTGCTCGTGATATCGATGTTCCGCTAAGTGGCGTACACCACCCGCTTCCCATGAATCACTCTATTCCTAGGTTTCCTAGATTTCACTCATAGCCTGGGTATTGGGCCTTTTACCTCGAGTAACTCCCACCCCAAACAGAGAAACACAACACAGCCAGCAAATGAATATGAATGAATGCAAACATTAATGCAAACAATAAATGCACATATATACAATGAATGCAATAAATAACAACACAAAGCAACCAAAGCCCTAACCTAGAGAGCGCTAGGAGAGACTCGCTCAGGGAAGATGGACCAGCAAGAGGTCAACTTCTCTATTCCCCAGCAGAGTCGCCAGCTGTCGCATTACGCGAAAAACCGGCGGGAAAACAAGAACAACAGAGCCGCCACCGTGCATTATTTATCCCAAAAGAGGGAAAGGAAACGCTCAGAGTAAACCTGGAAAGAACATGGTCTCGCGACCAGAGAGAATGGGATCGGGAGTCGGTTATGCGAAGGGAAGGTATTAGCACCCCTACGCATCCGTCGTACTCGACGGGATCCACGCACAATAGGAAGGAAAATGGTTGCTAAAACACTGCTCACACACACACACACACTGGCTGAAGGAGACACAAGAAAACAGACAAGACTGAAACTGACTCGGCAGGATACCGCCTCCTGGGCCTACTTAGTCTATCAGGCATAGACATCAGAGTCGAAGTAGTTCGGACTGGGGAAACGACACATGCTCGCTAGGATATCGCATCCTATGCATACGTATCTTCTTGGACGAAGAAGAATCATAGCATTCGTAGCTCGGCTAACACGCACACAAACAAACACACAAAGGCAAACGTGGAGCCCGAATGCCAATCACTGGACTTACATCAGCATCCGAACCAACAAACACACACAGGAAACCAACTGCCAATCGCTGGACTTACGTCGGACTCCAACCAGAAAAGGAGAAACAAACTCACACAAACAAAACAAAAAGGGCGCCCGGAGAGATCAGCTCATCTCCTGCCTACGTACCTCATCTGGTATGAGGATCAGGGCGACGTAGTTCCCCTACGGAGGGAAAAAGGACTAGCTTAACCAGATAACAGAGGGAGACACAACTAGGGAGACTACGACTCGAGCCTAGATGTTATCATGCAAAATCATCCCTAAGTTAAGGTTGCTATCTAACTTGCACAGGGAGCAAGCCTATCCTAAACATGACTTGCACAGAAAGCAAGCCACACCTAACCTAACTTGCACAGGAAGCAAGCTAAAGCAAACCTATCTTGCACAGGAAGCAAGTCAAACTAAACCTAACTTGCACAGGAAGCAAGTCAAACAAACACACAAACACAAGTAGCACACACTATATGCAAGCAATGGGCTCAATCAAAGTTAGGTTTTAGTCGAGGGGTCATATCAACCTCAACAAACAAACCACTGTGACTGGGTAGTGTTAGCTCTTAACCCTAACATTGAGAGTTAGGGTGAAGCTGATGAAAGGTGAGTGAAGATGAGACTTCACAACTCTTATCCCTGGCCTGGGAGAGCTTAAGACAAGAATGTGTGGGTTCAGAAAGGGGGAACCCTTCTACACATTTGAAACTGACTCAACTGTACAATTATACAAGATCTTGGGTTTGTATCTGCAATGCATCAACACAGTGGTGTGAGCAAAGCAGATGACACACAGAATAGCAGAGGATAGATTGCATATCCCTTGGGTTCTGCCAATTGCCTCTTCACTTAGGAGGTCTTTGAATATGTACAAGGACAAATTGTAAACAACCACAAACATTGCCTCTTAAGGAGGACTTCAGACAGTTGCCTGGCCAAGTAACAGGCCAGGTCTTCCAGACTACATGAAGATGAGAAATATACCTCAATGCAAATTGCTCTTAAGCAAAGCAAAGCAAAGTTCACAAGGAACTAAAAGCAACTAAAGGTACCTGAAACCAGTCAAACAGAATCAGTACACAACTCAAAGTTAAAGCAAAATGAAATAGAAATCAACAGTCAACACAGTCAGTTAACTGTGCAATGCACAAGGCTCAAGCATATGAGCCAAGCAAGCTACAAAACAAACAAGTTAGTCATGATAATCAAATCAAACTCATTCAACTTGTATAAGTTTCTTTGGGCAATTGCTTCTTAACCTGAAAAAATTAACTCAAACATGAGCAACAAGACCACTAGGACAGGCCTAGGGTCAAAAGGGGATGAGAAAGTCAAAACAGCAAGTGAAATTCAATCAAAATCATATTCAAACAATCAAGAAGCAAACTCAAGTGGTTCCATGTTCATATCATTCATCATCATGATTTCATAAGCAAATTAGGTTAAGGCATGGCATATGGAAGCTCATAGAAGTCAACAGCAAGACTCAACTCAAAACCAATCATAAACAATTCAATAAATCATCAAATAATTCATGATCAACCATAATCCATAGAATGATATGCATATCAAATTTCAGCTCATTTGGATAAAGGGAAATTGGTCAATGAAAATCAGAAAGGCAAGGCAAGTTCAAACATGCTCAAAGAAGTCAACCCAACATACACCAACTTCAATAAATCATAAATCAGTGACAACATATGAGAAATGAATGGGACTAAAACCATGACAAAGATTAAGATGTCTACTAATCACATGTCAAATTTCAAGTCCATCCAATTAAGTATGAGAATTTCACAAATCAAATGGGAACAAGTGTCACAAAAGTCAACATTTTGGTCAAACAGGGGAGAAAATCTCAAACAATTAGGAAATGCCATCAATAATTCCACAAAAAATCAAATGTAAACTAGACATCCATAAGTATGTTCATGCAAAAAATCAGACCAAATTGAGTTCATTAAGCAAGGTAAATAAAATCATGAAGTTGGACATCAATGGTGTGACACAAATTGTCACACCCTAATTCAAAAAATCATAACTCACAAACCAGCAATGATAAATTCACAAACTCTACACCAAAATCACCATGAATGTGTCTAGTTTGAGCACAAAATATTTGGAGGCCATTGGATAAAGCATCATCATTTCACAATTGATTTGGCAAAGTGTACAAAAAATGGACACATGAACAAAACCCTAACTCAATTAAAATTCCACTCATCAAAAAAAATCTGGAAAAAATATGATAAAAAACTAGAGATTATGATGAACATTTGGCAAAAAACCCCATTAATTTTGGATCACAAATGATGGACTTATGAATTTTGTAAGATTGTGTAACAAATGAAATAATTATTATGAAATAACATGAATTAAATAATTAAATAAAACCGGGCGTGGCAATTTGGTAATTATGTGGACAAGTTAATGAAACGCAACGCATAAGGCTCAAGGCGTGGCGCTCAGGTATTGGTTATGGGCAATGTAACAGGAAGACATCCATGCAAAACAAAATGTTACACGAGCAACATGAAATTCTGGAAAAAATATTAGGGTTCTTGCTACAGTGGACCTTCATCATCTCCATCCAATCGTGAAAAATTTTCTTGCCCAGAATTGAACAATACGCACACCATTCAACTCATCAAACGACACACATTCATAATCCAACAATCATTTTCAGTAATTCGAGCTAAGCATCATGAATCAAACAAAAACATATTAGAACACCAAGTTTCATTTCAGCATTTCTTCCTAATTACTCGACCATTTTCAATGGTTTAAGTTTCATTGTAACCAGCAAAGCAAGCTCTATACAAAGCATATCTTGATTTTAAGAATAATGAAATTCGAAACCTTACCAAATTTGAAGTGCAGTGTCGATTCAGGTGTTGTTTGGTCGTGTAAGCTCAAAACAGTCGTTCTTCCAGCTCCCAAATGATGAATGGTCAAATATGGAGTGTTCATATGCCTTGCTTCTAGCTTCAAACAAATTCTGCCATGGGAGAGCTTCTTCAAAACAGTAGTGGAAGATGGCTTTACAGGTGGAATACAATGCTCGCCATGAACTCAAAAATGGTGGTGAGTGATGAAGCAACCAAGACCAGCTCGTGTTCTTTGGAGTTTTTTCAAGAAAGGTTCCAAAATGCAAAATGAGGGTTTGAGAGAATATGAGACTTTTTGATCTGTTTGAGAATAGTGGCTAGGGCTTTTCAGAGTGAAAATGATGTATATATGTGCTGTTTAAGGTTTGTAAGCATGGTTCACTGAAGTGTTAATTGGAAATGGCTTAATTAAGTGTGTTTTGGCCAATTACTAAAAACCAACATAAATTGCAAGGGGTGCAAGGATGTGCACGAAAATGGGCTTTAGACAAACTCTGAATGTCATTTCTGAACCATTCCAAGTGGTAAAAATCATTGGAAATGCTTATTTTAAAATTCCATTTTTCCACCTCACTTAATTAATTCAAGTCACCTTGAAAATGGCCATTTTGATTGGTAATTTTTTGATGAATTGTGATGACAAATTTGGAAATAGGGCATCAAATATGACTTGTAGCAAAAAACCCCACCCAATTTGGCCAAATGGTTTGGAAGATATGCCACTTTGAAGTTCAAAAATTTTTGAGAATGATTTGATCATAACTTGCCAACCATACATGGGAATTGAGTGTTCTTGGACTTTTTGAAAATGGGAGAACAAGATCTTCAACTTTCATGTTGGGCAAAAATTCATTTGAAGCTTGTATCATGATGTAAGTTTGAGGATCAAGACTTTCCATTTTTGGCAAATTCCAATTACAGGTCAACTTTCTATTTTTGGAAATTTCTTGTCTGGCTTCAAATTCTTCAATGATGATGCTTGACATGTTATATGAGGCTTATATGGACATGAATGAGGCCTCTCAAACCAATTCCCACCATCCAATCACTGATTAAATGCACAGTTGACCAACAGTTGACTTTCTAGGGTTTCTGGTGGACTGCACACTGACTGATGACTTCTGAGCAATCAAACCTTGACCAAATCATTTCAAAAGGACCCTAGGTCATGTAAACATGTTGGACCAACCCTAGGGCCTTGCCTCAATGGAAATTGCACTGGCTTGCTTGACTGACTGATCTCCTGACCAGTTTGACCTAATTCTGTGAATGGCTTGCACTTGGGCAAAAGGGACAATGCAATGTTATGCAATGGACTATGTTAAATGTTAATGACCTAATAATGAAAATGTATGTACAATGATAGGTGCAAATTTGAGGTGCTACAATATCATATTCGGCTCAACAAACAAAGAAATGTGTGAAGAATTTTCATCAATGATGCAAGGAGAATTCGAGATGTCCATGATGGGTAAGATGAACTATTTTCTTGGACTTCAAATTAAGCAACTGAAGGATGGAATCTTCATCAACCAATCAAAATACTGCAAAGAGTTTCTAAAAATATTCGATATGGATAGTTGCAAGGCAATGTCTACTCCAATGGGATCCAGATCTTATGTTGATCAAGATGAATCAGGTGTTTCGATTGACATCACAAAGTATCGAGGTATGATTGGTTCCTTACTCTATTTGACGGAAAGTCGTCCTGATATTATGTTCAGTGTGTGCCTTTGTGTGTGTTTTCAAGCCAATCCAAAGGAATCACATCTCACCCCTGTTAAAAGGATCATGAAGTATCTCAAAGGAACAACAAATGTCGGCATATGGTATCCTAAAGGTAGTATTTGAAATTTAGTTGGTTATTCTGACGCTGATTATGCAGGAAGTAAAACTGATCTAAAAAGCCCTAGTGGTACATGTCACATCCTTGGAAATGCAATAGTATCATGGGCTTGCAAGAAACAAGCAGGTGTTGCTCTTAGCACTGTCGAAGCGAAATACATAGCAGCAGGTAGCTGTTGTGCTCAAATACTTTGGCTTAAGCAACAACTTCGTGACTAACTCGATCTTGGATGCATTCCTCTTCGGTGTGACAACACAAGTGCGATAAACATTACAAAGAATCCGGTCATGCACTCTAGAACCAAACATATTGGCATTCGACATCACTTTCTTCATGATCACGTGCTTCAAGGAGATGTCGAAGTCACATTTATGGATACTCATAATCAACTCGCCGACATCTTCACAAAACCATTGGCACGAGAACCGTTTTACAAAATTCAAAGGGAACTTGGGATTCTAGATGATTGTGACATTTGATTCCTAACAAACTCATCAATTCAAATACAAAGGTACACTCTATTTTTACCCAATATGTCTTATTTTGAAATATATATGTGTTTTCTTACATGAGTTTGCAGAAAAATTCAATTTTGTGTGTCCTTAGAATGTTTGTATTACATGTTTTCCTCGCATAAAGTTGCCTAAGGATATATTAGAGCATCTGAAATTATTGTTTTGTTAAATTTCATTGCATGGTGATCTTGGTGAAGGTACTGTTTTTTTCTAGAGGTAATCGATTACCACCTTTGGTGTAATCGCTTACATCCCTGTTGTATGACTTATTTCTGCTTCTGTTTGTGATGTAATCGATTACCACTTTGGGTGTAATCGATTACACCCCTATTTCGTGTCTTATTTTTGCCTCTGTTTTATGGTGTAACCGATTACGCCTCCCCGATAATCAATTACACCTGAGTGTTCCAGAATATTTTTTATTTTAATTAAATGGATGCCTTTTGGATAAGTGTTCTTTATACTCAGATTTTTTTCTTTTCTCTTTATCACTTTCCTTATCACCTCCCTATCTCACTCTTCATCTACCCTAAATCTTCAAAGTTCTTCTCTCTCATTTATCACCATAACCTAAACTCCATTAAACCCCATTAAAACCCCACTTACAAAACTCTCCATTTTTCCACTATCTCTTCCACAAACTCCTTCCAAACCCCCAAAACCATGACTTTTCAGCTCCCATGGCTCCATCAAGGAAAGATAAAGGAAAAACCAAAATTGATGAAGGTAGCTCAGAACATCAAGAATCTGCTCAACATGCTTCATCCCTCAAATCCAGGAGACTTACGTTTGATTTTCGAAATCGGTCCCTTATGTCGGTAAAATACGGTAACCTTACCTCTTTTCATTCTCATAGTTTTGATTTTCCGGAACTTTTGAGATGTCAAGGAGTGTACTCTATGGTCTCCAATTCTGGAAATTATTACCCGAATTTGGTTAAAGATTTCTATGCAAATTTGGCTATTATTCCCGGTGTTAAGGATGTCCTAACTTCTAGGGTTAAGAATACTGATATTATTTTGGATCTAGAAGATTTTAGGAATTATTTGGGACTACCGTATAAGGGTCAAACTTTTCATCATGGATTTACCTCAGAATGGGAAGGTTATAGTAAAATGGATTATTTTTTTCACATCTTCCGTGTCTCACAGCAAGCTATCCTGGGTAAGAAGAATCCTGCCTCTTCCCGGGTACTTTTGTTTTCAAAGAATTTGACGGTAAACAATAGGATGCTTCACTATCTGATTTCCTATGTTTTGATGCCTAAACACTCAAATCACTCTCAAATTAGTGATACGGAGTTGCAACTTATGTATGCCATCAAAAACAAGATTGAGGTTAATTGGGCATATACCATCATGTATCACATGAAGCATCAACAATCCCTAACTGGAGGATTATCTTATGCCAGGCTAATCTCCAAAATCTTGGAAGTATGTGGTATTGATCTAAAAAGAGAACCAAAGAAGAATATGGCCGCAAGAGAATGTGAAATCAATGCTTGAACATCGGTTCGGAATACCGGTATCCTTTTAGACATGGATGGAACATATAAGTACAAGGATGAATCCTCAACCTCTTCAACTGCTCCTCCACCGGCTCCGGAAGAGAGATATTCAAATGAAGCTCTCTACAACAAAATATGCTCAGTTGATAATACTATAATGAAGAATTATCGTGAGCAAAAATTTGAGATGGCTTCTATCAAAAGACTTTTGGAGAACGTTTCAAAAGACTAAAACCCGGAGATAAGTGATGAAGAAGAAAGTGAAGAAGAAGGCGACGGGGATATGGGAATGTCGGAAAGTGACTAAGGCGTTTGTTCTAAAATAATTCTGTTTTGTTTC
Source organism: Lathyrus oleraceus (assembly GCF_024323335.1). Taxonomy (NCBI): domain Eukaryota; kingdom Viridiplantae; phylum Streptophyta; class Magnoliopsida; order Fabales; family Fabaceae; genus Lathyrus; species Lathyrus oleraceus. The sequence continues at coordinate 431,148,846 of NC_066580.1, read as the reverse complement.
ATCTTTTTCCTTTGTTATGCTAAATTTCTCCTCTTTAGAATTATGTCTTTTTGAAAAAATTTGTGTTGTATTAAACTATGTGTGTTATGGTTATTGTTTTATCTATGTATGTGTTCATATTATTTACCTTATCATTCTACAACATATATGTGTGTTTTATTGTTTTCGTCTTTCCCATCCTTTTTGCTAATGACAAAGGGGGAGAAGATGTATTTTTGGTTGTTGTATTTTGTCTCTAACAATGCAGCTATCAAATCACTTTAAAAATCCCAATCTTGGATCAAGGGGGAGCTTCGATCAAGGGGGAGTTTTTCATTTGTTAGAGAAATTAAAATTGGATCAAATTTTCAAATATAGAGTTGTCATCATCAAAAAGGGGGAGAATGTGAAGACAAGATTATCAAAGTGTTTTGATGAAGACATGCTCAACATATATGCATTGCAAAAAGAATGACTCAAGACTCAAGATCAAGCGTTTCCTTTCAAAGCATTTCAAAGTCTTGAAGATTGTTATTGATTCGATCAAAGTGTTAAGGTATTAAGTTCTCATTCTCTCTATGATAAGTCAAGTGCTCTAGTTTTTGTCATTCATTCATGTGTTGGCTGCTTAGGTCTCTTAAATTTTTATCTTGTAGAAGTCACCTTCATTTATAATTGCATTATGCTATTCTGCTGTGTGGTAATCAATTACCTGTATTAAGTAATCGATTACCAGTTATACGTGCTATTGTGCAAGGCAAGTTTTACAGCAAGTAATCAATTACACCCCCTTTGGTAATCAATTACACAATGTAGTTTTTCAAATATTATAACGTTGGCTCAGGTGTAACCGATTACACCATATTGGGTAATCGATTACCACTGAACCAGTGGCAGAAAACATTGCATTTTTTCATGAAAATGTTCTATGGAATGTGTTCTTGAACCATGGCATCATTTCATGTATCATAACCATTTAGAGAGGTATCTAAGGGTTATATATAACACTTTTCTGTAGAGTTTGAAAACACCTCCTTTCTCACAAAATATTTTCAAACAATCTTCTTCATTCATCTTTTAAAATTTATTTCAAGTGTTCTTGATCAAATTTTCCGGTGAAACTATTTACAGAATTTTCATACACATTCATATAGTTTCATCCATATCATTAGAGAACTTGTTTGTCATAAAGAAGTTTGATTACTTTAAAGGAGAAGATCAATCAATAGATTGATAGATTATTTTCACTTGTAAAAAATTCATACTATTGCTTTATCCTTGTTGTCCAGGATTGTTGGAAACAAGAGGTTCATTAAAAGGGAGGATTGTTCTCTTTTTGAACTTAGTGAAAAATCCAAGAGGATTGTTCTAGGTGTGATTGTTAGTGTCTTCATTGAAAGACTAGGAAGAGTCTTGTAAAAGTCCTAACAATAGTAAAATCTCTTTCATGTTGAAAGGGGACTGGAGTACTCTAGATCTGTGAGGGGAACCGAGATATCTCTTTGTGTTCTTTACCTTTCTGCACTTTACCGTTCATCGCTTAACATAACCACAAAAGAAAGAACAAAGTTTTTCATAAAACAGGAAAAAGTTTCAAAGAACCTAATTCACCCCCCCCCCCCCTCCCCTCTTAGGCGCTACTCAACTAACAACATTCATTATACATGTATACATCAACACTACAGTAATAGACACCTTCGTTTATTTTGATAAATGGATAGGTTCCTTACTCTTTCCCTACATACGAGTGTGCATGACAAGTCAATCTCTGTATTTGTTTGGTTACATGTGTTTTTTTAATTATCTTTTATTTATATTTTAACATATTTATAAAGTTATTTTGTTTACAGGAAAGATGTCAAATGGGAAACTTTATGAATAAAATCTAAGAAATGGAGGTTGATTCCTCTTGAAAGGGATCTTATCAATCACCCCCTTATATTTTTCCGACCATGATCAATATTGATTATGATGATAAGGAGGAGGAAGCCAACAAAAATGGTGTGTTTTCTTGAAAGCGATAGAAAAGAGGCACATGTTAAATTAGGTAGGCCTTCATTCACCACTCCTTTAGAACCGCCTATTATGACTACCAAATTGAGGAAGATGTTGGTTTCTGCTTTACTGACTTCAACCCTCCAAGGTCTGAGTTCTCTAGTGTCTGATGTTGACACTTATAGGCTGGACGATCTAGGTCCATTGAGGAGTTTGGCAAAAAAGGATAAGTGTTTTCTTTATGTGGCTTATTTGTTGAAGGTTAACTACATAGGGTCGAAGAGAGAATTATAATTCTAATTGCATAGAACATTAAGCTAAGGAAGATTTATGGTGAAGATCAATTTTGTAAGGTTGAAGAGAATACCAATTTTCATATGGAAAAGAATGTCAAGCCGAGGGAGCTTTATATTAAGGTCGTAACATATATTGTTGCAATCAGTCCTTAACTTTTTGAAAATTCCATTGCTTAAAATAGTTTATTAAACCCTAGAATGATTCTTGAGACCGAAGGTATGGATATTTGTAGTGTTGTAATTATAAAAGGCGTCGCCTAGGGAGATGCCCTCAGACCAACAAGAGATGACGATAAAATGTCTCCCAAAGGGAGGTATCACCTTGCCCTGTGGTTTTCCCTCGCCCCTACGTAGGAAATGTGGGATAAGAAATTCCTTGGATAGATAAAGTTAAGGTCATTAATGGACTTACGACTCCCTTGAAAATAGGGATTCAACCATCCACCATTGACTAAGTGGGAAGTGACCCTTCCCAAGAAAATCCTAGGTCCTATGGACCTCTATAAATACCTTTACCCCAAGGGAGAAGGAACAGACCCTAAGTAATACACATTATCTACACCTAATAAATCAGAACACTCATTTCAGTCTCACTACATGCTTGCCACTAAGCATTACCGATCATAACAGATCCTCTTACCTCACGTGAGCAGGTCTCCAAAACTACCTCAAAACACCATCATACAGGGCTTCTCGATGCCGTAGTAAATCTCTAACCACCATATCGTATGATAAACCTACTAAGACCTTTAAGTCTCCCTTCCCTAGTTCGTCTGCTTTCATATTTAATCGTTTGTCATACTTGACTGACTTAAAATCTCTTTTAAGTTGCTTATACAAATTTCCCTTTAAGTTGTCATAACAAAAAGCACGTTGTTAAAGGAAAACCATTATATTTCTCTTTATATTTTATCACTTGCTTTGAATATCCTGCAAAACATGTTTCCACATTCTCTCCCTTTTTGATGATGACAACACATATCTCTAGGAGGTGGTAAAAGAAACAAACAAATAGATTTTTGGAGTGGTTAAACTCTTTCTCAATTAAGTAGAGAGTATGCTTCCACTCCTTTATCAAAATAAAAAAGGTGGGTGTGATGCATTGTTAGAAGTTAAATATACAAACATATTGGCACACAAGCATTTAGAAATAAGAAAAAACATCACACTTTATTAATTCAAATCATACTAGAGTTGAAGTACAAAAAACTAGAAATTTTAGGAATTGAAAATACTATCAAAAAGATGAAATCAAGAAAACTTATAAACTAAGACACATAAGTGAGACTACTTGTTTCCATAAGTATCATCATTCTTCAAAACGATCTTCTAGATGTCTGCCACATCCTTGGCTAGCTTCTGACATATCACCATGATCTTTTTGTTTGACGTGTCTTCAAATTCTTCTAAGTCCTCTTCTATGTATATTGAGTCATCCTTTAATTATCCATGTTTGATGCGAATTTTCACATTCCTAAGGGAGGAGGCGTTTATTCTATTATTGGATGACTCTACTGCTTCCCCCATGGTATCAATGTTGAAGGTGGCCATGAGTTTTGTGATCATTGCTTCGTATGGAGGTCCTGCTGAATGATATACCTTAAAGGTGATCATATTGAGAAATATTCCTTCAATCCAATTGGTTAGAACTTTTTAGGTTAAGACCTAAAGAGGGACAACATCATCTCGGAGGACATAGTTAAGGTTGACATTTCTTGGGAGGAGAATTCTTGTTATGAGATAGTGGATTACATGAAATTTTGGTTTCAAGTGGAATGACTTGAAGGGAAATTTTCTTTTCTCTATGGGGTTTATGACAAGTGAGTTTAAAGAAATTGAGAGCTTGAAGTTCTTAGATCCTATTGGTGATTCATATGTGTAGGATGTTCCTTGGAAAGGTAACTCAAACATTCTACCAAAATGATCTTTGTGAGTGTATATTTCGACTCCTTTCACAGATGAATTTAGGGATGTTCCAACAAATGATAAATTTGAATAAAATTCCTTCATAATATTTGGAAAGGTTCTATCGGGTACCTTTGTGAAGAACTCCCTTAATGAGCTTTGGAAATTTTGGATTTACGATTTATGACTCTTGGTAAAGCTTTCCTCCATGAAACATGGTTGGATCACTTTACGGTGGATCATCATTTTCCTCTCTTTGATTCTCTCTATTATTACAGAAGTGAAAACATTTTTTGTTGGACTATTTCCTTATTTGTTTCCTTTTAATGAACCCATGATAATACTTATGGCGATGGAGAATGAACTCACACAAGAACAAAGAAAATATTATGTGATGCAAGAGAGCGAATGAATGGTTACCTATTTATAGCGTGACATATTATGAATTTGAGCATGTAAATTTTGCAAGTAATCAATGGAGATTGTGAATAATCAAAGTCATAGCGAAGTCATTCAAAAAGTGGTTTCCCGTCCGGTTGGGTTATGGCTCCAATCGATTGGCTGATTAATTCTCCAGAGATTTTGATCCAATTTCAACAATTTGAGGATCTTATTGAATTGGAGGCTGCATTTCAATCAATTTTGATTCAAAAAATAGTGTGTAAAGGTTTTCCATTCAATTAGCTCAAGGCTTAAATTGACTGGACTTGTATGAATTAGCCTCCTTGATTCTCTTTTGGCCTCGTGCTGGATTTTCTTTTCTTTTGCACCCACGCCTAGTTTATTTTTACCTTTATTCTATAAAATAATAAAGACTTATCTATTTGGTTAGAAAAATAGTTTTAAGTGATGAGAAAAAATTAAACACAATATTTTAAAGGATTAATTCGAGTTTTTCGAACGTTTCAACTTTAAGATAGTGTTCTACCTTAATTATTAAGAACTCTTGATAAAAATTCCCCTTTTCTTGAGGGAACACCGCCACATTGTGGTGTGTCCTTCTCTATGAATAATTGGATACAAAGAGTTCATTAAATATCAAGATAGATGTAAGCTACATATATATCTACTCAACCTCATATGAGGCTAGTTGATGATGGATAAGAAACATTGAGATTATTCTCAGTGAAAACTCTTGCTTTGATCACCACTGTTGATGCACCATCATCGGTCATTCTTGGATCAAAGTATACCAAAAAGATAGATATTATATACCAAATATTATACTATTTTCTTTGCACAACTCCATTTAATATTCTCTAAGACTTCAAAACAACTGCAAAGCAGTTCCGCAAAAAATACAAGGGTTTAATCTCTGGTTCCCAAAATTTCTTGGGTCTAGGCGCTTAGTGGCTCTGGAAGGTCTAGGATTACTATATTTAGATTATTTTCAATATATCGAAACAGAAACATTCTAAGTGACCTAGCCTCTTACAGTGTGAACACTTATAAACATGATTGTTTTCCTTCTTCCTTTTTAATCCTTTGAAGGTGAGAAAAACACAAGAAGGGGGTTGAATTGTGTTGGCTTTTTATTTCTTTTTAAACTCTAAAGTCAGATTTTAAACACAAGGTTATATAATCTGAGTTAGTAAGAGATAGGAAACAAATATAAAGTTAAAAAAATAATAACAATACACAGAGTTATCTTGGTTCATCTCACAAATTGAGAGTAATCCAGACCCTTTGTACTTAAAAGAGATTTTTAGTATAATCACACAAGATTAAAATTTGCTCAAGCACACAAGCAAGAGACTTCTTAGCTTACACACACAAGTATAAGACTTCCTTGATCAAACACACAAGTCGGAGACTTCCTTGCTCAAGCACAAATGCTTAAGAGTTCCTTTCACACACACACACACACACACACACACACACAAGTATGAAACTTCCTTGCTCAAGCACACAAGCTCAAGACTTCCTTGCTCACACACACAAGTATGGGACTTCCTTGCTCAAGCACACAAGCTCAAGACTTCCTTGCTCATACACACAAGTATAAGACTTACTTGCTCAAGCACACAAACTAAATACTTCCTTGCTATAGCACACAAGCTAAATACTTCCTTGCTCAAAAACTTAGCAAGAGACTTCTAACAATCTACCTAACAAATAAATGATTGTTAGGTGAATACACTTGATATACAATTAGAGATGTATAAATAATACAACAAATTAGGACTCGTTTAAGACTTAGGGATTTATAAGATATACAAGGATAAGAAATCCTAAGTTTAGCTTGTGCTAAAACTTTTACATAGTAGCTTCTCTTTAGTTGTCAATCGTTGTTTATCATGTTCAGTGTGTATGTGTTGTAGTGCATGTGTGTATTGATCTTAAAGTATTTTAATTCCTTAAATAATGAAGAAAGTATCCACTAAAGATGCAATCGTAGAGTCCTTTGAGAAGCTTCAAAAGAGACATTGGGAGGCGATGAGATGTTTCACCAAACTGTAAGGTTAGGTGAAACCTACTTTGAAAAACCTTTGCTACAAAAGGAATTAGAAGTTGTGTCCCAGCATACTCTATGAAAAACCTAGAGCCTAGGTCATCACATGATAAAGTATGTTCAGAGATGAATAATGACCTATCAGTGTCACCTTGGTCCTTGCGATTTGACTAGCTCAGGTTCTGATCACCAGAAGTAGACTTCTCCAAAGTCTGTTCTTCAGAGGTTGATTCCTTCAGACTTTGATGTCTGAGTGATGACTTCTTTAAATCCAGTTATTCAGCTTCTGATACATCAAAATATGATTTTCACGCTTCTCTTTGAATGTTCAGAGTCAAAAATAGTACTTGGATTTAATATAAATTTTAGTCTATGGTCCTGCACACTTGAACAAACGTTATTATACCTTTGTTCTTTAAATACTTTGTTATCATGAAAACTCAAGGGATATGGGACAAATCAATTTTGTTCCAACATCCTTTACTATGTGCTCTATTGTTTTTAAAACATATTCCCTTTTTGTTAAGGAAGGCATTTGACTTGATAAGATCAAGTCAAAGTTTCCTTTCCCCTTAGTGAATTTACTTAGGGTTTCATGCAGATTTGTGACTTCCTTTTTCAATGAGACACAAGTCTCACATGTTTCAATTGAGCTACTAATATTATCCATTTCTAGCTTAAGTGTTTTTATTATATTCTTCTATGGTTCTCTCTGAGGCTGACTCTTCTTCAGTTTTGGAGGCTATGTTTCTTCTTTTTAAGATTCCATTGGATGATGCTTCACATCCTCACACAGATGAAGTTCCTTCATTTAATGTTGAATCTTATGAGGATTGTTCAACTACTGGGTATGTTATTTCGAAGGAAACCTTGGGCGTTGTTTTATAGGAGTTTGATGAAAAAGATTATTCAATTCTTAAGCTTTTTCCTTCATCTTTAAGCAATTGAACTAGTTCGATCAACTTTTCTATGATTTCACCTATCTTTGATTTTTCCTGATATTCCTAACCACTTCCATCTCTTGATTTAAGGATCAGATTAGATTTCCAATTCTTAACTCTTAGATATTTGTTAGTTACAAACGATCCAATATAGTTTCTAACATTTCTAAATTTGGAAAACCGTTTATAAATGAAACATTCATCTTCATCGCCTCGTATGTTCATTTCCTCTTATTCGATACTTGAAGAAGCTTCATGTATCATTTCAAGAGTATCCCATATTTCCTTGGAGGGTTTTCAATTATAAACATATATGAGTTTACTATATTCTAAAGACATTACTAGAAAATTCGTTGTTTTGAAATCAATTTCGAATTTTCTCTTTTCCTCCACGGTCCAAAGAAAATCAGTTTTATTTACTACTTCTCCATCAATTTAGTGAGTAGGGATAAAAGGATTGTTGATTAGAGGTTTCCACAATTCAGTATCAAAACTTTGAATAAATTTTTTGAATCTAGCTTTCCACAATTCAAACTTAATGCCATTAAACGGTGGATGTGTGTTTAGGGGAGATCTCTTGTTAGAAATATGTTGGAACTCATGTTCCTTCTGATACGATTATTCTTTTAATAAGATTTAGACTCTAATGCCACTTGTTGGACATGTGACTCCACACATGAGAGAGGGTGGGGGGTGGGGGGTGAATTGTGGGTTATAGAAAAATGGTAGTTTGAAAACATTTCCTTATAATTATAAGAGTTAAAAAATATATTTGATAAAAAAAGTTAGCAGCAGAGAATAAATATATACAAAGTAATGAGTTAAAGGTAAGAGAAATGACACCAGAAATTATAGAGGTTCGGTCAAAATGAAGTGACTCTAATCCTCTACCAAATATTTGATCTTGGGAGTATCATTTAATGCTAAAGAGCTTTTAGTATGTTAAACTCTCTAACCCCCTTATATAAGGAAAAATGGAGTTTCATGCTAACTTCCAACTAAACAACGTACAACAGAGAGAAGCAATTATTATTCCTTCCAAACAAAAATTTGTAGAGAGAAGCAATTAGTTTTCCTTCCAAATAATATAATTGAGCGGTTAGTCTTCTCTCCAAACAACAACATGAAGTTGTTTGTCCCCAAGATAAACCGAGCTTTTCTATAAACTTATCTCGAACCAAGATGAGCTTTTGACCAGGATGAATCCACACTATTTTTTTTCTTTATTCATAAAAACATTACGGGATACAAAGATATAAAATAGTATCACACCAACATAATATCCAACCTTTTATTTCAAAATAGAAATTGAAGTTCAAAACATAGTAATAGAGTATTGTTATTAAATTTAAAACCAAATAAAGAACATATCAAGTATCCCTAACCCTAATGTTACAATATCAGAGTAGTTCTAAAATAAGATAATGACCGAATTAGGTCCGACAAAATATAAAAGTAGGTAATGGAAGTAGCCATCTACACCATCTCCCATAAACAATCAACAATAGTCACTCCTCAATCTCGACCTTAGAATCATCTGTATATAGATTCACATATAGGAATATAGAAGCACATAGGATGAGAATACATTCCATAAATTACGCAGTATAATAACAGTAAGGATAACAAATATGTGGGAGACACAATTCTCATGACACCATATACGACCACATAACACTTCACATTATATTTATGTCATCACATGACCTTTAACCACATACAATTAACATTAACTGCATTCCCTACACAACTCTTATGAAGTATCCAAGGTTGTTATGGTTCATATTTTAGTTTAGACTCTGAGAGTTCTTGAACCTCGTCTATCATACTTGATAGTATCTTAGTGTTATCTACTTGAGATGGTGTAGTCTCAATATTGTGAAACGAGGCAGAATAACTATCTTTCATACTTTCACCACCCATAACAGCTTTCTCAACTACTTTCTCATATATCTCCAACTGATGTGGAATTGGGTGGTTGAGTACACCCATTGATTTCAATTTATGGATCATAAAAAACACCAAAATAAAATACAAAAATTAAAATACACAAACAATAACAACACAAATATTTTAAGTTATACGTATACCTCAATCACATCGTTGAAACATTTCTCTCGCTCAACCTCAACCATCCTCTTTTACTCCTCTTGCAACATCTTCTCCCGCTTGTCCTACAACACATTCTCTAGCTCCTCCTGCAACATCCTCTCTCGTTCCTCATGTACCTCCCGTAACATCCTCTTCCTCTCTTGCTGCAACGTCCTCTACCTCTCCTCAATATACACCCTCTCACATTATTCTCGAGCCCACTTCTCCATTGCCTCATGAGTCCACTTCTCCTGCTCTTACCCTAATACCTCCCTTATATTTTTAGTAACTATTTCTTCAAATTATCTTTATGGTTTACTTCATTAATTGGTTGTGATGATCCAAAAAATAACTTTAAGCGACCCTCTTCCAAGACCACGAAAACACCCAACATGCTCCTCGGTTCCAATCGCTTCTACCAAGATGTCATGACGATATTGTGGAACGAAGATACCAATTTGGCTTGTTCAACCAGTACATTCTACAACACATATAAAATTTCAATGATCTTTATCAAATTCAATTAACTAAAATAAGTAATATTGGAAAAAGTATCTTTTTATAATCTTTTCAGCCATTTCGCGTGTAGCCTCTAATGTGAAGTCATCATTTGGTCTTTGACGCGTCCTCTTCCATGTCTCATGGAATTATGGTGGAGATTGACTATGATCAAGGCTTATAGAAGGATCTCCTAGCTCTATTTCCTTTTGTTTTCTTTTTCATTAATCATTTTTTATTCAAGTTTATCATATCCTCCACAAGATAATCTACGTGGATAGATATTTCTAGCTCTATTCTCCTTTCTTTTTTGGCTCTTAGCCAAGAACTCAGGAGTGGTGCGAGACTTTAATAAATCCTCTCAAACTTTCTTATCAATAAATGAATACATCATGTTGGGAAAAAACAAACAAACATAGATAAAAATAAGAACACAATCACAACACAAGAATATAACGCGGGAACTCCAAAATTGGAGAAAAAACCACGGTATTTGTCAATAGACAAACAGAGAATGACACAACGTAAAAATTGTTACAAAACATAATATACCCTCAACTAACTCAGATACCCAATACACCCACACCCTCCAAAAAAAATATTTAACTACATCTCTCAACACTCTAATATAAGAGTGTAAGAGAAAAAAGAAAGTCAAATACAAGCTTAAAGTGCTTTTGACAGGTGCATCTTGGAAGGAAGAACTTGAATCATATATATAGCCTTCGACTCCATCTTACTTCACAAAACTAAGCGATGTGGGACTTCAAATAACTTGTATCCTATATATAGCCTTGGACTCTCTCTTCATTCACAAAACTAAGCGATGTGGAACTTCTTCAACATGTATATTTTCAACCAACCCCAACAATTTCCACCTTGATTGAAAACAATACATAATATTTCAATGTCTTTACCGACAATAATACTCCACCATTAAGATTATCAACATGTATATCTTCAATCAACCCCAACAATCTCCACCTTTATTTAAAACAATACATAAACTTTCATTGTCTATATCGAAAATCATACTCTACCGTAAAGAGTATAGTCACTTGAAGCTATACCACTCCAAGAATTTTCATATTATCTTCACCGACAATCATGGTTTTAAAAACTATCATACTCTCTCATTAAAGATATATTTAACTTGAAGATAAACCACTTCAAGAATTTTACATTGTCATCACCGACAATGATATACTTTATCATGAAGAATAAATTTCACTTGAAGTTAAACTACTCCAAGAATTTCACACTGTCTTCATCGACAATTATAGTTTAAAAAAAACTATCATACTCCACCTAAAGAAGAGTATACTTCATTTGAAGCTAAACCACTTCAAAATTTTCATATATTGAAAATCAGGTTGAAACAATATAGTGCAACTTCCTTGTTGGCAAGAAGCTTTTCAACCACCAACATAATCATGTACCTTGTGTAATCTTGATTGTATCAAAACATATTTGACTTGAAATTTCTACAAGTCAAAAAAAATTATTCCATCAATTTTCTTTAGCCCAAACTGCACAGCAAAATTTGTGACTGCAACATAACAACTCTTTTACAACACTACCCTTCTTTTCTGATGTGGAAGATCAGACAAAACTGCAACCACAAAGCATACTAAGAACACTTATCCCCGAATTGTACCAGACTCTGATACTAGTTGTTAGGAAAAACAAACAAAGCATAGAGAGAAAAAGAGGAACACAATCACAACACAAGAATATAACGTGGAAACTCAAAAACCAGAGAAAAAACCACGACCGTTGTCAATAGACAACGAGAGAATAACACCATATGAAGATTGTTATAATTTGAGGGAATTTGCAATTATTCTGATCTCACCGGCTTATTTATCATATAAATCGTCTCTCACATGCATCAACATACATTCACATGCATCAACATACATAATGAAACAGTTATGGCCCCTAGCGCAATTGTTCTCCCCAGCCAATGAGAGAACCTAAGCTAACCTAATAATGATCTAAGCTTCTCCAAGCAAGATCTTCAAGGTTGTCCTCCTTTGATATTGAATTCTTCTCTTTCTTCATAACATTACATTACATAATAGAAACTCGTTTTTCATACGAGGGAGTGAGATGAGAAAAGAAGTTACATAAGAGATTAAAAGAGAGGCACGACACGCAGGTCGTATTTTTAAAACGAAAAACAAAATAAAGGAAAACTAAGGCCATAACCGATCACCACGAGACAATAATAATAAACACATTATTATTATAATTAATTTTAATTCTTTTAATTAATTAAAACCAAATTAAATTTCGGCGACCAATCACACTACGCAGAGTTAGCCGGGGATCTGCGCCGAAAATTTTAATGAACAATTCATTTAAATCGACGTCGTTTTTCGCATCAACACTTGATACTTTAAGGCACAACTCTTGCACAGTCACAACCCGAATCGCATAACTCTTTGACAACACAACCCTTGTGTCGTCATTAACCCTAATGCACCAATTTCAGACCGTCAAACACATCTCGATTGTTGATTCAGTATGATTGATCAACACGTCATTGCTTCACCATAGTAATGTCGGATCAAGAAGCAAACGACCATTGTTCGCTCAAAGGAAAACAACCATTGAGTGTTTGAATGAACGAAACATAAACAATATATCATATATACCGTATTTTGCATCAGGATTACTTATATCATATATATATCTTGATCGATCTCAATTGCATAATAACCTATGGACGATCAATGTATCGCTGCTTCACTAGACTAATGTCGGATTCTGAAGCATAGTCAACATAAATCATCCAAATCATACACACATGATACCAAATTTAATTACTCGTTTATTCTTTGATTCATTCTGTCTTTTAATCGTATTAATACAAAAAATACAAAAAATAAACAGCTATCAGATGCATGGTTTCGTAACTGGCTCTGATACCACTGAAGGAGAAGAGCGATCCAAAATGCAGCGAAATTTAAAATTTCTCCTTTAATGATCCTTACGAATGGGCATGATCAGTGATAGAATCGTTACCTCTTGTGGCGATTATAACCTTTGATGCAGATCTACAGAGCAATCACGAACATTGAACGATGACAACGCCTCTACTCAGTCCACACGAACGGGTTCCTTCAATCTCAGTGCTAGCTGCTACGAATGAAGGCTTTGAGTGAGAGAGAGAGAGAGAGAGAAACGAAATTGCAACTGCACAAATGCTTCTACATAAGGGTTCTATTTATAGAACCATTTGTGTGGGCTGCAAGCTAAAAATCCCACTCAAGTGTATGTGGCCCATATCTTATAATATGCGAATATCACTTAAGTGTGCGGTACCTTACCATATTTAGTATTCTACTTAAGTACACCGTACCTTACGATGTTCTACAATTCACTTAAGGGCACCGTACATTACGGTATTCCTTAGTTACTCTATCTCTCATCAATTCGTCCTTTTGTGTGTGACCCTGTAGGTTTTCGCGGCATTGGCAATTATATTAAATCACGTATTTAACATAATAAACAGTGAGCGGTATCTAGCAACACATCACTACTACCCAAGACACGAAAATGTCATGTGATCTGACAAATCCTTTTGTGATAATACTTATGTGTACAATTACCCTTTTGCCCTTATGTCTATATTGAATACAAGGCATAGACCATGTCATCCTTGTCCATTTCAATATTGGGCCCATAGACATTTATCCTGTTACGCAGGATGGATAAATTCCATCTAGGTCACTCATGTCCCTTAGCATGCTTCGTGGAGTACCCATCAACTGTCTTTATGGTCATCCAGTTACGAACAATGTTTGATCAGCAATAAGGCACTCGACTCTACATCTAGGGTCCATAGTGGTTTCAGGTCGAAGGGTGGTATACACCATTATCACCATGAGAATAACTTATGACACTTTGCATAACATTCTATATAGTATTCTCATGGCGGGTCAATCCAGTATAAATATTGTTGGTGTAAGCCCTAGAGGCCAATACTTTTGGTACTTGTATCGAATTATTTAAAGGCATTTTCTTTATTATGGTTGATTAATAAAGTCCCTGGAATAGATAGTCTGTTTAATGTATTAAGTGTGACTTAATCATGAGAACACATTAAACATAAGGACACTATTCTTAAAGTATCCGTAGTCGAGCTTTAGTGTGAAGTGGGATAACATTAAAGAATTAAGACTATTATGTATATAGACTGATGATCACATCTCATGGATCATGGATAAAGAGTTATCAAGTCTTAAACATAGGTATGAATATTAGGAGTAATATTTATACCGGATTGACCCGCTATGAGAATACTATATAGAAAGTTATGCAAAGTGTCATAAGTTATTCTCATGGTGATAATAGTGTATACCACTCTTCGACCTGAAACCACTATGGATCCTAGATGTAGAGTCGAGTGCTTTATTGCTGATCCAACGTTGTCCGTAACTGGATAACCATAAAGACAGTTGATGGGTACTCCACGAAGCATGCTGAGGGACATGAGTGTCCTAGACGGAATTTGCCAATCCTGCGTAACAGGATAAATGTCTATGGGCCCAATATTGAACTGGACAAGGGTGACACGGTCTATACCTTGTGTTCAATATAGACATAAGGGCAAAGGGGTAATTATACACATAATTATTATCACAGGAGGTTTTGTCAGATCACATGACATTTTCGTGACTTGGGTAACAGTGATGTGTTGCTAGATACCGCTCACTGTTTATTATGTTAAATGTGTGATTTAATATAATTTGCCAACGCCGCGAAAACCTATAGGGTCACACACAAAGGACGGATTGATGAGAGATAGAGTAACTAAGGAACACCGTAAGGTACGGTGCACTTAAGTGGGAGACGAAATATGGTAAGGTACCAAATACTTAAGTGATTTTGGGCATATTATAAGATATGGGCCAAAATACACTTAAGTGGGTTTTTTAGCTTGAAGCCCACACAAGTGGTTCTATAAATAGAACCCCTTGGGTAGAAGCATTGTCACTCCAATCCACTCAGACAGAAATTCAAGTAGAGACTTGGAATTTTGTTTCCCTCTTTCTCTCACTCAAAGCCTTCATTCATAACAACTAGCACTGCGATTAAAGGAATCCGTTCGTGTGGACTGAGTAGAGAGGTTGTCATCGTTCAACGTTCGTGATCGCCCCGTGGATCTGTATCAAAGGTTTTGATCATTATCAGAGATCTGCACCAAGGGTTTGAATCGCCACAAGAGGTAACGATTCTATCACTGATCATGCCCATTCGTAAGGATCACTAAATGGAGAAATTTTTAAATTCCGCTGTGCCTTGGATGGCCATTCTCCTACAATGGTATCAGAGCCACTTACGAAACCATGAATCTGATTACTGTTTTTGTTCTGTAATAATATGATTAAAGACAGAATGAATCAAAGGTTAAATTGAGATCGATCAAGTTACATATATGTGATATATGTAATCCTGATGCAAAATACATTATATATGATATAGTGTTCTCGTTTCGTTCATTCAAACCCTCGATGATTGTTTTCCTTTGAGCGATCAATGGTTATTTGCTTCTTGATCCGACATTAGTATGGTGAAGCAATGACGTGTTGATCAATCATACTGAATTAACAATCGAGATGTGTTTGACGGTCTGAAATTGGTGCATCAGGGTTAGTGACGGCACAAGGGTTGTGTTGTCAGAGAGTTATGCGATTGGGGTTTGACTGCACAAGAGTTGTGCATTCTAAACACTTTTCTGAACAGTGTTAACCGGTTAACGCGTATGGTTAACCGGTTAACGAGAAACTGAATACAGCCTTCTAAACATTTTTTGGAACAGTGTTAACCGGTTAACGCATATGGTTAACCGGTTAACGCAGTGCGAAATAATTTTTTTTGAGATTTTCAACAGTGTTAACCGGTTAACGTATTTGGTTAACCGGTTAACGCAAGGCGGAAAACAGTTTTCCAAGACATTTTCAAACCGTGTTAACCGGTTAACGCATATGGTTAACCGGTTAACGCAAGGCAAAAAAGAATTTTCTAAAAGTTTTCAAACAGTGTTAACCGGTTAACGCATATGGTTAACCGGTTAACGCAAGGAAAAATTCACCCGTTCGGCTAGAAAAAGTGCTTTGAAGTATTAAGTGTTGATACGAAAAACGACGTCAATTTTAAATGAATTGTTCATTAAATGAATTGTTCACCCGTTCCCGCTGTCCGGGCAGCGGACCCCCGGCTAACTCTGCGTAGTGTGATCGGTCGTCGAAATTTAATTTGATTTTAATTAATTAAAGGAATTAATAATAATAATAATAAAGTGTTTATTATTGTCTTGTGGTGATCGGTTATGGCCTTAGTTTTCCTTTGTTTTGTTTTGGGTTTTTTAAATACGACCTGCGTGTCGTGCCTCTCTCTTAATCTCCCAAATGTAACTTCTTTTCTCATCTCACTCCCTCGTATGTAAAACGAGTTTCTTTCATGTAATGTAATGATATGAAGAAAGCAAAGAAGTCAGTGCCAAAGGAGGACAACCTTGAAGATCTTGCTTGGAGAAGCTTAGATCGTTGTTAGGTTAGCTTAGGTTCTCTCATTGGCTTGGGAGAACAATTGCGCTAGGGGCCATAACTGTTTCATTATGTATGTATGTATGTTGATGCATGTGAATGTATGTTGATGCATGTGAGAGACGGTTTATATGATAAACAAGCCGGTGAGATCAGAAAAATTGCAATTCCCTCAAAATAAATATTAAGTTTTAAGCTTTCCAAGTTTTAACACTCATCAAGACTAGTATCGAATAATGTAGGTTTCGCCTACGCGAGGTGCATGTTCTATATTAGTAAGGTGCGATGGGATAATTGTAATATCCAACTGTTAAAACAATGGGTCAAACTTAACTAAACAAATTATAATAAGATTATATATGTTTAGAAGCAAGAGTTGGGAATGATCCATATGATGGATTGGAATAAGGAGTTATTCACCCAACTGAAATTTTCGAGAGTTGTATGAGATACAATTGGAAGGAGTTCCTACCTAAATAACCTAGTTTTGTGTAATCCGCCTACGCGGACTTAGAACGAAGTGAAATATGGATCTCGACCCACTAGAAAATCTTCCAACGGGATTTTCCGAATCAGATGATGAGGGTCATTTGTTTTGAGTAAAATAGTGGGAGCATATTTAATTAAAGGCCTAATTGAATATGTTAATGATACTTATATTTTCATTAATTCTTATGTAGATTACCATGACGGCAAACACCTCTAACAACATCCTGCGATCAATCCTTGATAAGGAAAAATTGTCTGGGACAAATTTTTTGGATTGACACCGAAACCTGAGGATTGTCGTCAAACATGATAAAAAGTTGTATGTCTTGGAGACACCTATTCCTGAAGAGGAACCTCCTAGTTCTGCACCTAAGGCAGAAAGAGATGCTTATAAGAAGCATGTCAATGATGCCAATGAAACTGCTTGTCTCATGCTGGCTACCATGAACTCAGAATTGCAAAAGCAACATGAGAACATGTCAGCGTTCGATATGATCGAACACCTGAAGTTGCTCTATCAAGAGCAAACAAGGCATGAGAGGTTTGAAGTTTCAAAAGCCCTTTTTCAAAGCAAGTTAGCTGAGGGAGCCCCTGTAGGTCCCCATGTACTCAAGATGATTGGGTATGTGGAAAACCTTGAGAGATTGGATTTTCCCCTCGAAAAGGAACTTGCAACTGATTTGATCTTGCAATCGTTGCCAGATAGTTTCAGTCAATTTGTCCTAAATTTCAATATGATTGATATGGACAAATCTCTTCCTGAACTGCTCGCCATGTTAAGAACTGCCGAGCAGAATCTGAAGTCAAAAGGGAAGTCCATTTTGATGATCGGAAATGGAAAGAGACAGAACAAAAGGCCCACTAAGCAGAGTGATAAGGGGAAGGGCAAGGAAGTTGCCAATCCCAGATCCACTGCCGCTTTGAAGCCTAGTGGAGGCATAGCAAAAGAAGGTACCTGCTTCCATTACGGTAAGACCGGACACTGGAAGAGGAACTGCCCAAAGTACCTGGAAGATAAGAAGAATGGAGTAGAGACTTCAACTTCAGGTATTTTTGTTATTAATTTATCTACTTCTGCATCATGGGTATTAGATACTGGATGCGGTTCTCACATTTGTACAAATGTGCAGGAACTAGAAAGGAGTAGAGATTTGGCAAAAGGTGAAGTCGACCTACGAGTTGGCTATGGAGCAAAGGTTGCTGCTTTAGCCGTAGGAACTTTTGTATTGACTTTACCTAGTGGTTTAATAATTCAGTTAGAGAACTGTTATTATGTACCTGCAATTAGCAGGAATATTATTTCCATTGCTTGTTTGGACGAGTTTGGTTTTTCATTTATAATAAAGAACAATTGTTGCTCAATTTATTTGAATGATATATTCTATGCTACTACACAAATGAACAATGGACTATATGTCCTTGATCTTGAAATGCCTATTAATAACATTAATACAAAAGGGTGAAACCTAACGAGTTAAAACCAACTAGGTAAGAATATTAAAACTCTTCGATCAGATCGAAGTGGTGAGTATTTAATCCTAGAGTTTGATGACCATCTGAAAGAGTGTGGGATCCTATCCCAACTTACTCCTCCTGGCACATCCCAATGGAAAGGTGTATCTGAGAGAAGAAATCAAACCCTGTTGGACATGGTCCGATCCATGATGAGTCACACCAATCTTCCAAACTCCTTTTGAGGACATACACCATTGACATCAGCTTACACACTTAACCGTGTTCCATCCAAAAGGTTGAAAAGACACCATATGAGATATGGAGTGGTAAGAGACCACATATGTCTTACATGAAGATTTGGGGTTGCGAAGTTTATGTGAAACGACAAATTTCAACTAAGCTTGAGCCCAAATCTGACAAATGCTTATTTGTGGGGTATCCTAAAGAAACAAGAGGATATTATTTCTACAATCCTTCTGAGGGCAAAATGTTTGTCGCTCGAACTTGAGTTTTCCTAGAAAGGGATTTTATTTCCAAAGGAATCAGTGGGAGGAAAGTAGAACTTGAAGAAATTCAAGAATCACAAAGTATCGATACACCTATGGAGGAATTAGAGCAGGAAACACAAGTAGTTGTGTAAGAGCAACCTGCTCAAGTAGAAAAATACCAGCGTAGGTCATGCAGGATACATCACCTACCTGAGATATATGGATATCTGATCTAGGTGATGTATTACTCATGGATCAAGATGAGCCTGTGACCTACTCATGGAATCTTCGCTTTGATGAAACAGTAAAACTGTATTCATCAAGAACGAAGATGAGCCTTGTGTCTACAAGAAGGTTAGTGGGAGCATGATCATATTCCTGGTATTATATGTAGATGACATATTACTCATTGGAATCGATATCCCTACCCTGCAACAAGTAAAGTCTTGGTTGGGGAAATGCTTTTCTATGAAGGACCTGGGTGAAGCAGCCTATCAGAATCTATAAAGATAGATCATGAAATGCTTGGCCTAAGTCAGAGTACATAGACAAAGTACTGAGACGCTTTAATATGAATGATTCCAATCTGGTTATGTGTTTTGCTTAAATGGTGGCACTGTGAGCTTGAAAAGTTCAACGCAAGATGCAGTTGCTGATTCTACAACTGAGGCCGAGTATATTGCTGCCTTAAGTGCAGCAAAGGAAGCTGTTTGGATCAATAAACTTGGCATAGTCCCTAGCATTATGGATCCCATTGGTCTCTATTATGATAACAATGGTGTTATCGCACAAGCTAAGGAGCCTAGATCTCACCAACGATCCAAACACATACTTAGACGTTGTGTGAAAATATGTAAAGTACCTACACTTGACAATGTTTCTAACCCACTGACAAAGCCTCTTGCGCAGCAGAAGCATGATGGCCATACTAGATCAATGGGCATACGGGGTATGCCTGATTGGCTCTAGTGCTAGTGGGAGATTGTTGGTGTAAGCCCTAGAGGCCAATACTTTTGGTACTTGTATCGAATTATTTAAAGGCATTTTCTTTATTATGGTTGATTAATAAAGTCCCTGGAATAGATAGTCCGTTTAATGTATTAAGTGTGACTTAATCATGAGAACACATTAAACATAAGGACACTATCCTTAAAGTATCCGTAGTCGAGCTTTAGTGTGAAGTGGGATAACATTAAAGAATTAAGACTATTATGTTTGTAGACTGATGATCACATCTCATGGATCATGGATAAAGAGTTATCAAGTCTTAAACATAGGTATGAATATTAGGAGTAATATTTATACTGGATTGACCCGCTATGAGAATACTATATAGAAAGTTATGCAAAGTGTTATAAGTTATTCTCATGGTGATAATAGTGTATACCACTCTTCGACCTGAAACCACTATGGATCCTAGATGTAGAGTCGAGTGCTTTATTGCTGATCCAACGTTGTCCGTAACTGGATAACCATAAAGACAGTTGATGGGTACTCCACGAAGCATGCTGAGGGACATGAGTGTCCTAGACGGAATTTGCCAATCCTGCGTAACATGATAAATGTCTATGGGCCCAATATTGAACTGGACAAGGGTGACACGGTCTATACCTTGTGTTCAATATAGACATAAGGGCAAAGGGGTAATTATACACATAATTATTATCACAGGAGGTTTTGTCAGATCACATGACATTTTCGTGACTTGGGTAGCAGTGATGTGTTGCTAGATACCGCTCACTGTTTATTATGTTAAATACGTGATTTAATATAATTTGCCAACGCCGCGAAAACCTATAGGGTCACACACAAAGGACGGATTGATGAGAGATAGAGTAACTAAGGAACACCGTAAGGTACGGTGCACTTTAGTGGGAGACGAAATATGGTAAGGTACCAAATACTTAAGTGATTTTGGGCATATTATAAGATATGGGCCAAAATACACTTAAGTGGGCTTTTTAGCTTGAAGCCCACACAAGTGGTTCTATAAATAGAACCCCTTGGGTAGAAGCATTGTCGCTCCAATCCACTCAGACAGAAATTCAAGTAGAAACTTGGAATTTTGTTTCCCTCTTTCTCTCACTCAAAGCCTTCATTCATAACAGCTAGCATTGTGATTGAAGGAATCCGTTCATGTGGACTGAGTAGAGACGTTGTCATCGTTCAACGTTCGTGATCGCCCCGTGGATCTGTATCAAAGGTTTTGATCATTATCAGAGATCTGCACCAAAGGTTTGAATCGCCACAAGAGGTAACGATTCTATCACTGATCATGCCCATTCGTAAGGATCACTAAATGGAGAAATTTTTAAATTCCGCTGCCTTGGATGGCCATTCTCCTACAAATATTACTCTTAATATTCATACCTATGTTTAAGACTTGATAACTCTTTATCCATGATCCATGAGATGTGATCATCAGTCTATATACATAATAGTCTTAATGCTTTAATGTTATCCCACTTCACAATAAAGCTCGACTATGGATACTTTAAGAATAGTGTCCTTATGTTTAATGTGATCTCATGATTAAGTCACACTTAATACATTAAACAGACTATCTATTCTAGGGACTTTATTAGACAAACATAATAAAGAAAAAATCTTTTATTATTAATAAATAATTCGATACAAGTACCAAAAGTATTTGCCTCTAGGGCTTACACCAACATGGATAACATACAAAAATTCATCTCTTTCTTTCTTGTGTGATTCATTCATGTCTGTTAGTCTCTAGAACTTGAATTGACTCTTGTTGATGTTGTTGTTTACTTGTGCACACTGATATGATAAAGACAATTTTTTTTAGCCAGTTAGTCAAAAAGTCAACCCTGAAATAATTGCATCCCTTGTTTGGAACCCCCTTGAGCATATTCTCCATTTTTTGTTTAAAACTCATTACAAGCCGAGAAATGAAAAACAATATTATCACCCTATTCAAAGGGTTGAAAGAGTTTTGTTTGGAGTTGTGTGGGGTTGAATAAATATGTTAGTAATATTTTAGAAAATGGCAGAAAAAGAAAAAAAATAGAAAAAGGAAATAGAAAAGAAAAAAAAAGGAATGAAAAAATAGAAGGATAAGAGGAAGAAAAAAAAGGAATTATGTTTGTAATATTTTAATACATGTCAATACATACTCCTTCGAAAAAATGAATAAAAAGAGGAAGTAGAAGAGAAAACAATTGCTATAAAGTTGTTTAAGTGAATGAAATATTTTATAAATTCAACTCCCGCAGTTTCTTTCAAGTGTCTTTTATCTCTTTGAATTTTAGTCTATTACCCCTTAGGATTTATCTCACCCTTACCTTGGCCACGTTACAACCAAATAAAAGTCCTTTTGATCTTTGTGTGAATTTATTTCAATTGTGGATGTTAGAGTCTTTTCAAGCTTATGATAGTACTAATTTTCATGTTGTGCTTTGAGTGTAAACAGTTAATCTAAACACTTGAGAGTTGAGTGAATTATATCCTATGAGGATCTTACTGCTGTTGATGTACTTTTTGGTAATCTGTTTTTCTATCTGCTTTGAATGTCATAAAAAGTTGCTTACTAACACCATGTTATTGAAGCTTAGACTTAGAATTATGTTTATACCTTTTATCT